>NC_034186.2:12874325-12901825 GCF_002021735.2 Oncorhynchus kisutch
GCCCTCGCTATCTCCCTGCTTGCTAATTCGGCCTGCTAACTGCTAGCTTGTCCAGCTCCGGTCCGCTAACTGCTACCTTGTCTAGCCCGGGCCTACAAACTGTTAGCTTGTTAGCACAGGCCTGCTAACCGCCTGAATCGCCGCGTCCCAAACGCTCACCGGACCCATATTTACTTTCTATCTCTTTTGACTTTTAATTTGTTTATACCTTCCGGAAACCTGCCTCACCCAATGTGATACGGAATCGCTATTATTTTTTAAATTTTTAGAACACACTCAAGAACCTCCAGAAGCTAATCAGCTAACTAGCTACAAGCTATTTAGTCATTGTTAGTTTTTTTAACCTGGATAACACTCGCCAGTCCAGCTTCCCTGCCCCATCCACCGCTGCCCCCTGGACACTGATCTCTTGGCTACATAGCTGATGCACGCTGGACTGTCCATTAATCACGGTACTCCATTCTGCTTGTTTGTTTTATCTGTTGGCCCCGTTGCCTAGTCTACGCCATTTTACCTGCTGTTGTTGTGCTAGCTGATTAGCTGTTGTCTCACCTACTGTTTTAGCTAGCTTTCCCAATTCAACACCTGTGATTACTGTATGCCTCGCTGTATGTCTCTCTCAAATGTCAATATGCCTTGTATACTGTTGTTCAGGTTAGTTATCATTGTTTTAGTTCACAATGGAGCCCCTAGTTCCACTCTTCATGCCCCTGATAACTCCTTTGTCCCACCTCCCACACATGCGGTGACCTCACCCATTACTACCAGCATGTCCAGAGATACAACCTCTCTCATCATCACCCAGTGCCTGGGCTTACCTCCGCTGTACCCGCACCCCACCATACCCCTGTCTGCGCATTATGCCCTGAATATATTCTACCATGCCCAGAAACCTGCTCCTCTTATTCTCTGTCCCCAACGCTCTAGGCGACCAGTTTTGATAGCCTTTAGCCGCACCCTCATACTACTCCTTCTCTGTTCCGCGGGTGATGTGGAGGTAAACCCAGGCCCTGCATGTCCCCAGGCACCCTCATTTGTTGACTTCTGTGATCGAAAAAGCCTTGGTTTCATGCATGTCAACATCAGAAGCCTCCTCCCTAAGTTTGTTTTACTCACTGCTTTAGCACACTCTGCTAACCCTGATGTCCTTGCTGTGTCTGAATCCTGGCTCAGGAAGGCCACCAAAAATTCAGAGATTTCCATACCCAACTATAACATCTTCCGTCAAGATAGAACTGCCAAAGGGGGAGGAGTTGCAGTTTACTGCAGAGATAGCCTGCAAAGTAATGTCATACTTTCCAGGTCCATACCCAAACAGTTCGAACTACTAATTTTGAAAATTACTCTCTCCAGAAATAAGTCTCTCACGGTTGCCGCCTGCTACCGACCCCCCTCAGCTCCCAGCTGTGCCCTGGACACCATTTGTGAATTGATCGCCCCCCATCTAGCTTCAGAGTTTGTTCTGTTAGGTGACCTAAACTGGGATATGCTTAACACCCCGCCAGTCCTACAATCTAAGCTAGATGCCCTCAATCTCACACAAATCATCAAGGAACCCACCAGGTACAACCCTAACTCTGTAAACAAGGGCACCCTCATAGACGTCATCCTGACCAACTGGCCCTCCAAATACACCTCCGCTGTCTTCAACCAGGATCTCAGCGATCACTGCCTCATTGCCTGTATCCGCTACGGAGCCGCAGTCAAACGACCACCCCTCATCACTGTCAAACGCTCCCTAAAACACTTCTGTGAGCAGGCCTTTCTAATCGACCTGGCCCGGGTATCCTGGAAGGACATTGACCTCATCCCGTCAGTTGAGGATGCCTGGTCATTCTTTAAAAGTAACTTCCTCACCATTTTAGATAAGCATGCTCCGTTCAAAAAATGCAGAACTAAGAACAGATACAGCCCTTGGTTCACCCCAGACCTGACTGCCCTCGACCAGCACAAAAACATCCTGTGGCGGACTGCAATAGCATCGAATAGTCCCCGTGATATGCAACTGTTCAGGGAAGTCCGGAACCAATACACGCAGTCAGTCAGGAAAGCTAAGGCCAGCTTCTTCAGGCAGAAGTTTGCATCCTGTAGCTCCAACTCCAAAAAGTTCTGGGACACCGTGAAGTCCATGGAGAACAAGAGCACCTCCTCCCAGCTGCCCACTGCACTGAGGCTAGGTAACACGGTCACCACTGATAAATCCATGATTATCGAAAACTTCAATAAGCATTTCTCAACGGCTGGCCATGCCTTCCGCCTGGCTACTTCAACCTCGGCCAACAGCTCCGACCCCCCCGCAGCTCCTCGCCCAAGCCTCTCCAGGTTCTCCTTTAACCAAATCCAGATAGCAGATGTTCTGAAAGAGCTGCAAAACCTGGACCCGTACAAATCAGCTGGGCTTGACAATCTGGACCCTCTATTTCTGAAACTATCTGCCACCATTGTCGCAACCCCTATTACCAGCCTGTTCAACCTCTCTTTCATATCGTCTGAGATCCCCAAGGATTGGAAAGCTGCCGCAGTCATCCCCCTCTTCAAAGGGGGAGACACCCTGGACCCAAACTGTTACAGACCTATATCCATCCTGCCCTGCCTATCTAAGGTCTTCGAAAGCCAAGTCAACAAACAGGTCACTGACCATCTCGAATCCCACCGCACCTTCTCCGCTGTGCAATCTGGTTTCCGAGCCGGTCATGGGTGCACCTCAGCCACACTCAAGGTACTCAACGATATCATAACCGCCATCGATAAAAGACAGTACTGTGCAGCCGTCTTCATCGACCTTGCCAAGGCTTTCGACTCTGTCAATCACCATATTCTTATCGGCAGACTCAGGAGCCTCGGTTTTTCGGATGACTGCCTTGCCTGGTTCACCAATTACTTTGCAGACAGAGTTCAGTGCGTCAAATCGGAGGGCATGCTGTCTGGTCCTCTGGCAGTCTCTATGGGGGTGCCACAGGGTTCAATTCTCGGGCCGACTCTTTTCTCTGTGTATATCAATGATGTTGCTCTTGCTGCGGGCGATTCCCTGATCCACCTCTACGCAGACGACACCATTCTATATACTTTCGGCCCGTCTTTGGACACTGTGCTATCTAACGTCAAAACAAGCTTCAATGCCATACAACACTCCTTCCGTGGCCTCCAACTGCTCTTAAACGCTAGTAAAACCAAATGCATGCTTTTCAACCGGTCGCTGCCTGCACCCGCATGCCCGACTAGCATCACCACCCTGGATGGTTCCGACCTAGAATATGTGGACGTCTATAAGTACCTAGGTGTCTGGCTAGACTGCAAACTCTCCTTCCAGACTCATATCAAACATCTCCAATCGAAAATCAAATCAAGAGTCGGCTTTCTATTCCGCAACAAAGCCTCCTTCACTCACGCCGCCAAGCTTACCCTAGTAAAACTGACTATCCTACCGATCCTCGACTTCGGCGATGTCATCTACAAAATGGCTTCCAACACTCTACTCAGCAAACTGGATGCAGTCTATCACAGTGCCATCCGTTTTGTCACTAAAGCACCTTATACCACCCACCACTGCGACTTGTTGCTCTAGTCGGCTGGCCCTCGCTACATATTCGTCGCCAGACCCACTGGCTCCAGGTCATCTACAAGTCCATGCTAGGTAAAGCTCTGCCTTATCTCAGCTCACTGGTCACGATGGCAACACCCATCCGTAGCACGCGCTCCAGCAGGTGTATCTCACTGATCATCCCTAAAGCCAACACCTCATTTGGCCGCCTTTCGTTCCAGTACTCTGCTGCCTGTGACTGGAACGAATTGCAAAAATCGCTGAAGTTGGAGACTTTTATCTCCCTCACCAACTTCAAACATCGGCTATCTGAGCAGCTAACCGATCGCTGCAGCTGTACATAGTCTATTGGTAAATAGCCCACCCTTTTTCACCTACCTCATCCCCATACTGTTTTTATTTATTTACTTTTCTGCTCTTTTGCACACCAATATCTCTACCTGTACATGACCATCTGATCATTCATCACTCCAGTGTTAATCTGCAAAATTGTAATTATTTGCCTACCTCCTCATGCCTTTTGCACACATTGTATATAGACTCCCCCTTTGGTTTCTACTGTGTTATTGACTTGTTAATTGTTTACTCCATGTGTAACTCTTTGTTGTCTGCTCACACTGCTATGCTTTATCTTGGCCAGGTCGCAGTTGCAAATGAGAACTTGTTCTCAACTAGCCTACCTGGTTAAATAAAGGTGTTCTCAACTAGCCTACCTGGTTAAATAAAGGTGTTCTCAACTAGCCTACCTGGTTAAATAAAGGTGTTCTCAACTAGCCTACCTGGTTAAATAAAGGTGTTCTCAACTAGCCTACCTGGTTAAATAAAGGTGTTCTCAACTAGCCTACCTGGTTAAATAAAGGTGTTCTCAACTAGCCTACCTGGTTAAATAAAGGTGTTCTCAACTAGCCTACCTGGTTAAATAAAGGTGTTCTCAACTAGCCTACCTGGTTAAATAAAGGTGTTCTCAACTAGCCTACCTGGTTAAATAAAGGTGAAATAAAAAAATAAAAAAATAAACGTTTCATACACTCAGTAAGTTTCATACACTCAGTAAGTTTCATACACTCAGTAAGTTTCATACACTCAGTAAGTTTCATACACTCTCTTACACTCAGTAAGTTTCATACACTCAGTAAGTTTCATACACTCAGTAAGTTTCATACACTCAGTAAGTTTCATACACTCTCTTACACTCAGTAAGTTTCATACAATCAGTAAGTTTCATACACTCAGTAAGTTTCATACACTCTCTTACACTCAGTAAGTTTCATACACTCAGTAAGTTTCATACACTCAGTAAGTTTCATACACTCAGTAAGTTTCATACACTCAGTAAGTTTCATACACTCAGTAAGTTTCATACACTCTCTTACACTCAGTAAGTTTCATACACTCTCTTACACTCAGCAAGTTCATACACTCAGTAAGTTTCATACACTCTCTTACACTCAGTAAGTTTCATACACTCTCTTACACTCAGTAAGTTTCATACACTCTCTTACACTCAGTAAGTTTCATACACTCAGTAAGTTTCATACACTCTCTTACACTCAGTAAGTTTCATACACTCTCTTACACTCAGTAAGTTTCATACACTCTCTTACACTCAGTAAGTTTCATACACTCTCTTACACTCAGTAAGTTTCATACACTCTCTTACACTCAGTAAGTTTCATACACTCAGTAAGTTTCATACACTCTCTTACACTCAGTAAGTTTCATACACTCTCTTACACTCAGTAAGTTTCATACACTCAGTAAGTTTCATACACTCTCTTACACTCAGTAAGTTTCATACACTCTCTTACACTCAGTAAGTTTCATACACTCAGTAAGTTTCATACACTCTCTTACACTCAGTAAGTTTCATACACTCAGTAAGTTTCATACACTCAGTAAGTTTCTTACACTCAGTAAGTTTCATACACTCAGTAAGTTTCATACACTCAGTAAGTTTCTTACACTCAGTAAGTTTCATACACTCAGTAAGTTTCATACACTCAGTAAGTTTCATACACTCAGTAAGTTTCATACACTCTCTTACGCTCAGTAAGTTTCATACACTCTCTTACACTCAGTAAGTTTCATACACTCTCTTACACTCAGTAAGTTTCATACACTCTCTTACACTCAGTGAGTTTCATACACTCTCTTACACTCTGTGAGTTTCATACACTCTCTTACACTCAGTGAGCTTCATACACTCTCTTACACTCAGTACGTTTCATATACTATCTTACACTAGGATTGTGTCGGAACAAAATAACACAATAAGCCTTGAAGACATATCAATGCCACACACCTGCTCGCCTCACACACACATTCTCAGACACATGCTCACACACACATTCTCAGACACATGCTCACACACACATTCTCAGACACATGCTCACACACACATTCTCAGACACATGCTCACACACACATTCTCAGGCACATGCTCACACACACATTCTCAGGCACATGCTCACACACACATTCTCAGACACATGCTCACACACACATTCTCAGACACATGCTCACACACACATTCTCAGACACATGCTCACACACACATTCTCAGACACATGCTGACACACACATTCTCAGACACATGCTCACACACACACATTCTCAGACACATGCTCACACACACATTCTCAGACACATGCTCACACACACACATTCTCAGACACATGCTCACACACACATTCTCAGGCACATGCTCACACACACATTCTCAGGCACATGCTCACACACACATTCTCAGACACATGCTCACACACACATTCTGACACACATGCTCACACACATGCCAGACTCACAGCTTGACATCCAACAGAACATTGCCTCCAGCTCAGAGGTGAATGGAAGCTGCGAGTTGGAAAACCTTAACCAGCCAGCCAGAGCAGTGAGCCTGAACTGCATTGTGGGCAACTGATTCATCCCCATCTCATCTGAGCCACTGCACCTGTAATTCCTTGTTTCTAAAAATGAAGGTGTTTCCTTTTCTTACCTCTGTCTTTCCTCTTACTCACTTAGTAGCCTTAGGGCTGTGTGTGTGTGTGTGTGTGTGTGTGTCTGTGTGTGTGTGTGTGTGTCTCTGTGTGTGTGTGTCTGTGTGTCTGTGTGTGTGTGTGTCTGTGTCTGTGTCTGTGTGTGTGTGTGTGTGTGTGTGTGTGTGTGTGTGTGTGTGTGTGGAGAGAGATGGCACATCACAGCAGTGCTTTAGGTGCTGATTGGAGTCTTGTCTCTGACCTAGAATGATAACTTTCCTTGGGGTTGTTCCAGGTGCAAACACACAGATATATAGACACAGATATATAGACACAGATATATACACACATATATACACACAGATATATAGACACACATATATACACACAGATATATACACACATATATACACATAGATATATAGACACACATATATACACACAGATATATACACACACATATATACACACAGATATATAGACACAGATATATACACACAGATATATACACACAGATATACACACAGATATATAGACACACATATATACACACAGATATATACACACACATATATACACACAGATATATAGACACAGATATATACACACAGATATATACACACAGATATATACACACAGATATATACACACACATATATACACACACAGATATATAGACACAGATATATACACACAGATATATACACACACATATATACACATATATATACACACACATATATATATACACAGATATATACACACAGATATATACACACAGATATATACACACAGATATATACACACACATATACACACACAGATATATACACACACATATATATACACAGATATATACACACAGATATATACACACAGATATATACACACACATATACACACATATACACACACAGATATATACACACACATATATATACACAGATATATACACACAGATATATACACACACATATATATACACACGGAAACCATGCCGACCTCCATCCATCAGAACAAACCATGTCTACACACACACACACACACACACACACACACACACACACACACACAGACCACTGACCCCGTACCTCTTGTGCCCCCCTGTCACAGTAAGACAGACCTGAGGTCACCTCTACACCCCGTAATGACATTCCACAGTGTTCCGCGCTACGCTCCCTTCCTGCTGATTAATTACCAAGGATTCACGGCGGGCTGTGCCCCATTTTTCATAATTACCTCTGGCATATGATCCGTGTACCGGGGCTCCATACTTGGGCAGTGCAGGGAGGCATTTTTGCACGCCTCTATGTATGACTTTTTAATGCAGTAGTAATGACTTAGCCATTGATCAAGCCATCCATGGGCATGACTGTACGGAGACGGCCGTGAGATGACAGCAATGTCTTTATAGCCATAACTCACCTGCTCCTACCAAGGGGTGACGGCAATATGCTAGACTCTATCGTAGGAGAATCATAGAGCTGTTATAAACTCATATAGTCTCATGTGTCTATAAAACAATCATAGTCAAAGAACTGTCAACTGTGTGAGAAAGACATTCAGGAATGAATTACGGCCTATAGGGAGTGTGTCAGGGACCTGGCATGGGCCTTTATATCCTCAAAACGTTGTACCATTGAGAGCATCTTGACTGGCTGCATCACCAATTGGTATGGCAACTGCTTGGCATTCGACCGCAAGGTACTATAGAGGGTTGTGCGTACAGCCCAGTACATCACAAATCATAGACTTATTCTCTCTGCTACTGCACGGCAAGCAGTACCGATGCACCAAGTCTGGAACCAACACTATGTACAGTATAGTGTTCTCTGCTTGCTGGTTAAAATGACAACACAACAAGGCAGATATCTCTCTCCTTGTCTCTCCTTGTCTCTCTTCTTGTCTCTCTTCTTGTCTCTCCTCTTGTCTCTCCTCTTGTCTCTCTCCTTGTCTCTCCTCTTGTCTCTCCTCTTGTCTCTCCTCTTGTCTCTCCTCTTGTCTCTCCTCTTGTCTCCCCCTTGTCTCCCCTTGTCTCTCCTCTTGTCTCTCCCCTTGTCTCTCATATTGTCTCTCCTCTTGTCTCTCCTCTTGTCTCTCCTTGTCTTTCTTCTTCTCTCCCCTTGTCTCTCCTCTTGTCTCTCCCCTTGTCTCTCCTCTTGTCTCTCCTCTTGTCTCTCCTTGTCTTCTTCTCTCCCCTTGTCTCTCCTCTTGTCTCTCCTCTTGTCTCTCCTTGTCTTTCTTCTTCTCTCCCCTGTCTCTCCTCTTGTCTCTCCTTGTCTTTCTTCTTCTCTCTCCTTGTCTCTCCTCTTGTCTCTCCTCTTGTTTCTCATATTGTCTCTCCTCTTGTCTCTCCTCTTGTCTCTCATATTGTATCTCCTCTTGTCTCTCCTCTTGTCTCTCCTCTTGTCTCTCCTCTTGTCTCTCCTCTTGTCTCTCATATTGCTCCTTCCTACAGTACTGTAGGTAAAGGATAACTACTGTATGGGTCTGGTCCGCCAACAGAACAGCAGTTGCAAGCAATTTTCAGTAGCAATCTGAAGGAAAGAGCAGGGATGGAAATTGTGGAGTGTGCCGAGATGTGAAAATGAGTGACCTTGGGCTGCCGTTTAGGGGGGGACATTGTGTGCGTGCGTGTCTGTGTCTGTCTGTGTGTATTTGTGATGGTGGGTTAGAGTCTCACCTAGGGATGTGACAAATGTAAAAATGTTTTCAATGTTTAAACGGTCATTTAAAAAATAATTTAAACATTTTATAAAACGTCTTAAAATGACGTGAATTTACAATCCATATATGGTAACCTTAACCACACTGCTAACCTTATGCCTAACCTTTACCTTAAATTGACTTCTTATTCTTTTTATTTTTATTTATTTATTTAGTTTTATTATTATTTATTTTTTCTCCCAATATAGGCAATTTTGACTAGTGGTAACTAGTGGAAACCCTACCAGACAGCACTCATCTTACTGCTCTCCCCTAAACATTTGGGGCGGCAGGGTAGCCTAGTGGTTAGAGCGTTGGACTAGTAACCGAAAGTTCATATCCCCGAGCTGACAAGGTACAAATCTGTCGTTCTGCCCCTGAACAGGCAGTTAACCCACTGTTCCTAGGCCGTCATTGAAAATAAGAAATTGTTCTTAACTGACTTGCCTAGTTAAATAAAGATTTTTTATTTTTTTTTAATTCAGTAACAATGGTATTATTGGCGTTTTAGGTTCTCTGTTGTGTGCCTGTCCCCCATGTTCTCAGTTGTCAGTATGTACTGTCCCACTTCTCATCAATATGATGGCTTTTTGCAGTGATGTATGTGTTCATAGATGTCCAGCAATCTGTTATTAACGCCACGTATGGTGTTTGTGAGAGCTTGCGCTTTGTACTTGCAGATCAATCATTGTTCAATCTCTCCATCAGGGTCGTCACGGTTGCCATTAGGGTATTGAAGCTGACATCTTCTACCATTGACAGTGGCTGCATATCAACCGCAATCATTTCTGTAAGCGATTTTCTCACTGTCCCTTATAGCAGTGCTGCCAACAGGTCTCAGTGTACCTCTCTTTCAGCATGGCACCCGTACTGCCTCTGTGGCTCAACTCGCTCGCAAAGTTTGCATTTCATCACCTCTCATTTCACTTCTCAAAGTATTGCCAGACAGCACTCTGCTGCTCTCACTTCCTTGTCACACTCTCTGCCATTTTTCCAACTGTTGTTAATGACGATGACATGTGGAGCACTTTATATCCGTGTCAAATCATTTGAAAGATGCATATCTCTTCCTACTTACAGCATTGTTGCGTTAGGTATTTGTTTAATTTACATTTTTACCTTTACGATGATGATCAGGACCCAAAAAAATGATTTTGGTTGGGAATTTTCCTAAATGTTGACAATCCTAAATTCATTTAAACATTTAAAGGTCCCGCCGCTGCCAGTGTTTATTGGGTCAGCCACTGTCCAGGCACAGAGACACTTCTAAAAGATAGAAGCCAGCAAGAAGCAGAGAACACAACACACAGACACTATGCTGGACAGGTATAACCCTGGGCCCCAGAGTGGTGAAGTGGTCTAAGGCACTGCATCTCAGTGCAAGAGGTGTCATTACAGTCCCTGGCTCAAATCCAGGCTGTACTACATCTGGCTGTGATTGGGAGTCCCATAGGGCGGTGCACAATTGGCCCAGTGTTGTCTGGGTTTGGCCGGGGTAGGCTGTCATTGTAAAATAAGAATTTGTTCTTAACTGATTTGCCTAGTTAAATGTACTTATTTTTTATAAACCTGAGGAAAGGGGTTTGTCTGGGTAACAAGCGCAACACTGCACAGCAAGCAATGTGTCTGTGTGTGAGTGAGCATGGCTTCCTGCCTGTGTGCATGGTGTGTGTGCGTGCCTGCGTACCTCAGGGCTCTGATGAGAGATTACATGCAGTTGAAGTGGGAAGTTTACATACACCTTAGCCAAATACATTTAAACTCAGTTTTTCACAATTCCTGACATTTAATCCTTGTAAAAATTCCCTGTCTTAGGTCAGTTAGGATCACCACATTATTTTAAGAAATGTCAGAATAATAGTCAGAATGTCAGAATAATAGTTAAGATAATGATTTATTTCAGATTTGATTTCTTTCATCACATTCCCAGTGGGTCAGAAGTTTACATACACTCAATTAGTATTTGGTAGCATTGTCTTTAAATTGTTTAACTTTAGAGGTCGACCGATTATGATTTTTCAATAACGATTCTGATTATTGGAGGACCAAAAAAGGCCGATACCGATTCATTATTTGTAATAATGACAATTACAACAATACTGAATGAACACTTATTTTAACTTAATATAATACATCAATAAAAATCTATTTAGCCTGTTAAATTTAGTTTAAATAATGCAAAAACAAAGTGTTGGAGAAGAACAAGTGCAATATGTGCCATGTAAAAAAGCTAACATTTGAGTTCCTTGCTCAGAACATGAGAACATATGAAAGCTGGTGGTTCCTTTTAATATAAGACTTCAGTATTCCAAGGTAAGAGGTTTTAGGTTGTAGTTAATATAGTATTTATAGGACTATTTCTCTCTATACCGTTTGTATTTCATATACCTTTGACTATTGGATGTTCTTATAGGCACTATATTATTGCCAGTGTAACATTTTAGCTTCCGTCCCTCTTCTCGCCCCTAACTGTGCTCGAACCAGGAACACATCGACAACAGCCACACTCGAAGCAGCGTTACCCATCACTCCACAAAAGCCGCAGCCCTTGCAGAGCAAGGGGAATAACTAATCCAAGTCTCAGAGCGAGTGACGTTGGAAACGCTATTAGCCTGCACCCTGCTAACTAGCTAGCCATTTCACATCGGTTACACCAGCCTCATGCTTGAAGTCATAAACAGCTCTGTGCTTGCGAAGAGCTGCTGGCAAAACGCATGAAAGTGCTGTTTGAATGAATGCTTACGAGCCTGCTGTTGCCTATCATCGCTCAGTCAGACTGCTCTATCAAATCATAGACTTAATTATAACATAACACACAGAAATACGAGCCTTTGGTCATTAATATGGTCGAATCCGGAAACTATCATTTCGAAAACAAAACGTTTAATATTTTTGTGAAATACGGAACCGTTCTGTATTTTATCTAACGGGTGGCATCCCTAATTCTAAATATTCGTGTTACATTGCACAACCTTCAATGTTATGTCATAATTATGTAAAATTCTGGCAAATTAGTTCGCAATGAGCCAGGCTGCCCAAACTGTTGCATATACCCTGACTCTGCGTGCAAGAAAAGTGACACAATTTCACCTGGTTAATATTGCCTGCTAACCTGGATTTCTTTTAGCTAAATATGCAGGTTTAAAAAATATATACTTCTGTGTATTGATTTTAAGAAAGGCATTGATGTTTATGGTTAGGTACAAGATTGGTTCCCTCGAGCTGACAAGGTGAAAATCTGTCGTTAACCCACCGTTCCTAGGCCGTCATTGAAAATAAGAATGTGTTCTTAACTGACTTGCCTAGTTAACTTCTTGACGCTACCCATCCCTTTAGCGGGATCATTTTCATCAACAACCGCAGAATTGCAGAGCGCCACATTCAAATAATATTACTAAACATATTTATATTCATGAAATCACAAGTGCAATATAGCAAAACACAGCTTTTGTTAATCCACCTGTCGTGTCAGATTTTGAAAATTTTCTTTACAGCGAAAGCAATCCAAGCGTTTGTGTAAGTTTATCGATCAAAACATTATGAACACCTAGCATCAAGTAGCTTGGTCATGTAAATCAGAAAAGCAATCAAATTAATCGCTTACCTTTGATGATCTTAGGATGTTTTTACTCACGAGACTCCCAGTTACACAATAAATGTTCCTTTTTTTCCATAAAGATTATTTCATATCCAAAATACCTCTGTTTGTTTGGCGCGTTATGTTCAAAAATCCACAGGCTCGAGCGGTCACGACAACGCAGACGAAAATTCCAAATGGTATCCGTAATGTCCACAGAAACATAATCAATCCTCGGGTTGTTTTTAAAATATATAATCGATAATATATCAACCGCGACTGTCGTTTTCATGCGAACACCTGACCCGATGTTATCTTTTTCGCTCATTTTTCTAAATAAAAGCCTGAAACTATGTCTAAAGACTGTTGACACCTTGAGGAAGCGATAAGAAAAGGAATCTGGTTGACATCCCTTTAAATGGAGCAAAGGCAGGTTATGGAACATGGAGCTTTCTAAATAGAAGCCACTTCCTGGTTTGATTTTCCTCAGGGTTTCGCCTGCAATATCAGTTCTATTATACTCACAGACAATATTGTGACAGTTTTGGAAACTTTAGAGTGTTTTCTATCCTAATCTGTCATTTATATGCATATTCTAGCATATGGGCCTGAGAAATAGGCCGTTTACTTTGGGAATGTTATTTTTCCAAACATAAAAATAGTGCCCCCTAGCGTAAAGATGTTAAATAAAGGTATATATATATATAAATCCGATTGTTATGAAAACTTGAAATCGGCTCAAATTAATCGGCCATTCCGATTATTCGGTCGACCTCTATTTAACTTGGGTCAACCGTTTCGGGTAGCCTTCCACAAGCTTCCCACAATAAGTTGGGTGAATTGTGGCCCATTCCTCCTGACAGAGCTGGTGTAACTGAGTCAGGTTTGTAGGCCTCCTTGCTCACACATGCTTTTTCAGTTCTGCCCACACATTTTGGGATTAAGGGTCAGGGCTTTGTGATGGCCACTCCAATACCTTGACTTTGTTGTCCTTAACACTCCAATACCTTGACTTTGTTGTCCTTAAGCCATTTTTCCACAACTTTTGAAGTATGCTTGTTGTCATTGTCCATTTAGACGACCCATTTGCGACCAAGCTTTAATTTCCTGACTGATGTCTTGAGATGTTCTTTCAATATATCCACATCATTTTCCTCTCTCATGATGCCATCTATTTTGTGAAGTGCACCAGTCCCTCTTGCAGCAAAGCACCCCCACAACATGATGCTGCCACCCCCGTGCTTCACGGTTGGGATAGTGTTCTTCGGCTTGCAAGCCTCCCCTTTTTTCCTCCAAACATAACGATGGTCATTATGGCCAAACAGTTCTATTTTTGTTTCATCAGACCAGAGGACATTTCTCCAAAAAGTCAGATCTTTGTCCCCATGTATAGTTGCAAACCATAATCTGGCTTTTTTATGGTGGTTTTGGAGCAGTGGCTTCTTCCTTGCTGAGCAGCTTTTCAGGTTATGTTGATTTATAGGACTCATTTTAATGTGTACCTGTTTCTTCCAGCATCTTCACAAGGTTCTTTGCTGTTGTTCTGGGATTGATTTGCACTTTTCGTACCAAAGTACGTTCATCTCTAGGAGACAGAACGCGTCTCCTTCCTGAGCGGTATGACTGCTGCGTGGTCCCATGGTGTTTATACTTGCGTACTATTGTTTGTACAGATGAACGTGGTACCTTCAGGCGTTTGGAAATTTCTCCCAAGGATGAACCAGACATGTCGAAGTCTACAATTTTTTCTCTGAGGTTTTGCCTGATTTCTTTGCATTTCCCATGATGTCAAGCAAAGAGGCACTGAGTTTGAAGGTAGGCCTTGAAATACATCCACAGGTATACCTCCAATTGACTCAAATGATGTCAATTAGCCTATCAGAAGCTTCTAAAGCCATGAGATAATTTTCTGGAATTTTCCAAGCTGTTTAAAGGCACAGTCAACTATGTGTATGTAAACTTCTGACCCACTGGAATTGTGATACAGTGAATTATAGGTGAAATAATCTGTCTGTCAACAATTGTTTAAAAAATGTATTGTTTCATGCACAAAGTAGATGTCCTAACCAACTTGCCAAAACTATAGTTTGTTAACAAGACATTTGTGGAGTGGTTGAAAAACAAGTTTTAATGACTCCAACCTAAGTGTATGTAAACTAGTTTTAATGACTCCAATCTAAGTGTATGTAAACTAGTTTTAATGACTCCAACCTAAGTGCCATGTTGGAGATGTGTTGGAGATGTGAGGGTTGTGTGTCGGAGAGTGGAGGTCTACATAGGGTGGTCTTTTAAAGGCTACTGATGGTGAGGAGCTGCTCAACTCCTGGAAACACACACACATGCTGACTTTGCTGAGAATGAGGATGATTTGCAGCAATCAAGACTTTGTATGGACCTCAGTCCCCATATCAAAATAGTGTTGACTCTAGAACCCCGTTGGAGAAGCATATCCAGTCACTGAAAGGCAGTGACGTGGTCGACTCCAGCATATCATCTGCCCCAATTCCCCAAAGCTCAATCCATAGTTTACAGGGGTTCTCAAAATTGGAGAAATCAGACTAATAAGATCATTTATATTCTCCCAGTTTTCTGAATCCACACAGCCTGACCTCCGACACAACAACAGAAACGAAAAGCCTTTTGATCTCGTTTGATTTTTCAATTCCACATTGTCACTTCAATCTTACATTATTTTGTAAAGATGAAATTCAAAGCATTATCAAAGAGATATTCATATAATCTGGTTCTTGACTGTGGTTGGGCTGGGCCAAGGACTAGTGTGTTGATGGACAGCAGGCAGGGCAGAAGTGTGTAAAGCATTAAGAGGAAGGTGATTCTGTGAGGCATTTCATCTGATTACTGGACTTCTCGTTAAGACTCGTTATATCTAATCAAGGTCAAGTCACCGGGAGTTCCTCTCACACAGATTGATTCTGGAATGTTGTGTGTGTGGTGGGAGGTCTGTGTGTGTGGTGGGAGGTCTGTGTGTGTGGTGGGAGGTCTGTGTGTGTGTGTATGTGTGTGTGTGTGTGTGTGTGTATATGTGTGTAAATGCTTGTGTGTGTGTGCAAGTTTGCTCATCCCTGCTCAAGCTGCAATTCTCTTCCTCTGCTGCTCCTCCTTCTCCTCCCTCGTTCACTCTCTCAGCTTTGATTAGTTTGAAATGAACGTTCCACTTTCACTCCCCTTGTCCACCCTCCAATCCGGCCGCCTGCCCGAGCCTGTGTGCCCCCTTCCCTATGACTCCCAGTCAGTCTAATAATGCATCTGATTGGATTGATTTCCCAGTGAAGGAATCAATGTGTGGCCCCAGAGGCCCCTGGCATCAGATTAAGTGGGGGCCTCCGACAGCGCATGAGTAGCGGACCCTTATTACAAATGTGAAAAAGAAACTAGCCTGGTGGGTGTTTTTAAAGAAACTACTCTTTCAGAATGAAGAGGTTGAAAGGTGGGTGTGGAAGGTGGGTGTGGAAGGTGGGTGTTGGAAGGTGGGTGTTGGAAGGTGGGTGTTGGAAGGTGGGTGTTGGAAGGTGGGTGTTGGAAGGTGGGTGTTGGAAGGTGGGTGATGATAGGTGGTGGGTGTTGATAGGTGGGTGTTGGAAGGTGGGTGTTGATAGGTGGGTGTTGGAAGGTGGGTGTTGATAGGTGGTGGGTGTTGATAGGTGGGTGTTGATAGGTGGGTGTTGATAGGTGGGTGTTGAAAGATGGGTGTTGGAAGGTGGGTGTTGATAGGTGGTGGGTGTTGATAGGTGGGTGTTGGAAGGTGGGTGTTAGAAGGTGGGTGTTGATAGGTGGGTGTTGCTAGTTGGGTGGGTGGGTGGATGTGTGTAGTGTTAACCCCTTAAGTGTAATATATGTAAGAGTTGTGAGAGTTGCAGGAAAGTTGTGAGAGCTGGAGGTCTTCACGGATCCAAATGGTTTGACTAGTTCTGAAATGGATATGTGGCTTTTCCACCCGACCCAATATGCATAAATAAATAAAAATTTAACATAGACCCGTTCCGAATTGGTCCCAAGGACAGTCAGTCCGGTTCCGAATGGTCCCAAGGACAGTCAGACCGGTTCCGAATGGTCCCAAGGACAGTCAGACCGGTTCCGAATGGTCCCAAGGACAGTCAGACCGGTTCCGAAAAGGCTGTGGAAAAACGTGCCTGTTTGGACCCGTTCAGATCCGAGAGTAGAAAGAGAGAGAGAAAGAAACCTCCGACTGGGTGCTGTCAGCGCCATCAGTTAACAACCATATTGGCCAAATGATCCACAGTTACATATGTTCAGATGAACAAGCACTTGGTTCCTGTGGCGATTCCACCATGTAATTCTTAGTGGGACAAACACAACATACATGTTTTGTTATGCAAAACTCTCTATTCCCTCTCTATGGGGCTCAGAGTGGCTCATTCCCTCACTTCTCTCCTCTACCTCTCTCTCTATTCCCTCTCTCTACGGGGCTCAGAGTGGCTCATTCCCTCACTTCTCTCCTCTACCTCTCTCTATTCCCTCTCTCTCCAGGGCTCAGAGTGGCTCATTCCCTCACTTCTCTCCTCTACCTCTCTCTCTATTCCCTCTCTCTCCAGGGCTCAGAGTGGCTCATTCCCTCACTTCTCTCCTCTACCTCTCTCTCTATTCCCTCTCTCTCCAGGGCTCAGAGTGGCTCATTCCCTCACTTCTCTCCTCTACCTCTCTCTCTATTCCCTCTCTCTCCAGGGCTCAGAGTGGCTCATTCCCTCACTTCTCTCCTCTACCTCTCTGTCTATTCCCTCTCTCTACGGGGCTCAGAGTGGCTCATTCCCTCACTTCTCTCCTCTACCTCTCTCTCTATTCCCTCTCTCTACGGGGCTCAGAGTGGCTCTTTCCCTCACTTCTCTCCTCTACCCCTCTGTCTATTCCCTCTCTCTACGGGGCTCAGAGTGGCTCATTCCCTCACTTCTCTCCTCTACCTCTCTCTCTATTCCCTCTCTCTCCAGGGCTCAGAGTGGCTCATTCCCTCACTTCTCTCCTCTACCTCTCTCTCTCTTCCCTCTCTCTCCAGGGCTCAGAGTGGCTCATTCCCTCACTTCTCTCCTCTACCTCTCTCTCTATTCCCTCTCTCTACAGGGCTCAGAGTGGCTCATTCCCTCACTTCTCTCCTCTACCTCTCTGTCTATTCCCTCTCTCTACGGGGCTCAGAGTGGCTCATTCCCTCACTTCTCTCCTCTACCTCTCTCTCTATTCCCTCTCTCTACGGGGCTCAGAGTGGCTCATTCCCTCACTTCTCTCCTCTACCTCTCTCTCTATTCCCTCTCTCTCCAGGGCTCAGAGTGGCTCATTCCCTCACTTCTCTCCTCTACCTCTCTGTCTATTCCCTCTCTCTCCAGGGCTCAGAGTGGCTCATTCCCTCACTTCTCTCCTCTACCTCTCTGTCTATTCCCTCTCTCTACGGGGCTCAGAGTGGCTCATTCCCTCACTTCTCTCCTCTACCTCTCTCTCTATTCCCTCTCTCTACAGGGCTCAGAGTGGCTCTTTCCCTCACTTCTCTCCTCTACCTCTCTGTCTATTCCCTCTCTCTACAGGGCTCAGAGTTGCTCATTCCCTCACTTCTCTCCTCTACCTCTCTCTCTATTCCCTCTCTCTCCAGGGCTCAGAGTGGCTCATTCCCTCACTTCTCTCCTCTACCTCTCTCTCTATTCCCTCTCTCTCCAGGGCTCAGAGTGGCTCATTCCCTCACTTCTCTCCTCTACCTCTCTGTCTATTCCCTCTCTCTACGGGGCTCAGAGTGGCTCATTCCCTCACTTCTCTCCTCTACCTCTCTGTCTATTCCCTCTCTCTACGGGGCTCAGAGTGGCTCATTCCCTCACTTCTCTCCTCTAGCTCTCTCTCTATTCCCTCTCTCTAAGGGGCTCAGAGTGGCTCTTTCCCTCACTTCTCTCCTCTACCTCTCTGTCTATTCCCTCTCTCTACGGGGCTCAGAGTGGCTCATTCCCTCACTTCTCTCCTCTACCTCTCTCTCTATTCCCTCTCTCTCCAGGGCTCAGAGTGGCTCATTCCCTCACTTCTCTCCTCTACCTCTGTCTATTCCCTCTCTCTCCAGGGCTCAGAGTGGCTCATTCCCTCACTTCTCTCCTCTACCTCTCTGTCTATCCAAATCAAATCAAATCAAATCAAATTTTATTTGTCACATACACATGGTTAGCAGATGTTAATGTGAGTGTAGCGAAATGCTTATTCCCTCTCTCTCCAGGGCTCAGAGTGGCTCATTCTCACAGCCCTTCAGACACTCTGTCAATCCACGTAACATCCTATTATTCCTGCAAAGTAGAACTGATCCTTCAAGTAAAGTTCATAGACAGCAAAACTGTTCATAGTTGGTTTTGTGAGTTCTACAGCTCCTGTTTGAGGTGATGTGCGTAATCCGTTGTTGTTACAAAGTCATTGAAACCGCCAGAGTAATAAACATATCAGAGGTTGTATATCCTGACTGTTCATTTCTGTTGAGATGTTTACTCCCAGTCTTGCTGTTAATACATCTTCATTAGCTGTCCTGACCTGTTTACCTGTACTCTTGTGGTAACTGTCTTTCTCTTTCTCCCCCCTCACCCTCTCTCTTTCTCCCTTCCTCCCTCCCCCCCTCTTTTAGTATTAGTTCACCACCTCATCTGTAGTGCAGCCTATGTTAACTTTGTCTGTTCCATGGAGCCCGAGCCAGAGACAATAAGGGGGGGTGGGGGGGTGTATTCTAGCACGGTGCAGGAGTAATGCTGTAGTTCATTATTCTGAATATGAGTGAAAGAAGGATCCAGTCAGAGGCTCTGCCCGGGAACGGCTTTAATTTCATGCTCCAGGCTGCGGAGCTGCAGGACTATTTCCCATGTGGCCGACGGCCTCCCCGTTCCCTCCTCCCGTAAGCCCTCCCCCCCCCCCGAGCCGTACAGCCACTCGGGTTGCCCCCAACTCAGTCCGGGCCTCAGGTCTGGCTGATTGCTCCTTAGCCAAAGTGCTAGTGCTGCGTAGGCGTTTTAATGAGATTGCTATCAGAGTTAGCCATAGCTGGCCTCTCTGGCAGCCCAACACAGTGAGAGAATAGAAAAGGAGAGAGGAGAAAGATGTAGAGTAAAAGAGAGGGGAGGATACATAGAGAAACAGGAGAAGAAGAATAGAAGGGAAGAAAAGTGAGAATAGAGAAGTTAAAGATACAAGGGGAGAGAGTTCAGTGTTGGATATCATTTATAGGTGCTATAGCTGGAGTGTTTCACTCATTGTCCTTGTCTAACTTTGCCCCTACTTCTCATATCAACACTGCGAGGTGTGAGAAGAGGAGATCTGACGAGAGGTGAGGAGAGGAGAGGTGAGGAGAGGAGAGGAGAGGTGAGGTGAGGAGAGGTGAGGAGAGGAGAGGTGAGGAGAGGTGAGGAGAAGGAGAGGAGAGGAGAGGAGAGGAGAGGAGAGGAGAGGAGAGGAGAGGAGAGGAGAGGAGAGGAGAGGAGAGGAGAGGAGAGGAGAGGAGAGGAGAGGAGAGGAGAGGAGAGGAGAGGAGAGGAGAGGAGAGGAGAGGAGAGGAGAGGAGAGGAGAGGAGAGGGGAGGGGAGGAGAGGAGAGGAGAGGTGAGGAGAGGAGAGGTGAAGAGTTGAGGCGAGGCTTGACTTTTTGAGTGTTTCCATGTGTGGTTAACAGAGTGACAAACAGCAAACTGAGGAGATCACTTATCTTAATTAACACCCTTTTCTCTCTCTCTCTCTCTCTCTCTCTCTCTTTCTCTCTCTCTGAGTGCCTGACTTTCCCTCTTAACTCGCCACTTCCTCCGATGTGATTGGCTGGGTCGGTCGTGCAGCTAGCTAATTTGTCATCGCTGTGAACTAGACCTCTGATTGGCTGGATTTGCACACTAATTTGTTGGTGGGATGATTGATGTTACTGAGGGGTCTTATTTTCCTGGTTCTGTTCTACTGGGGTCTGAGGAATGAGGCTTGATTCAGTTTGACTGGCTAAATTGACGAATAGAATAGTTGCAAACGTGCAAACTCCGCCCATCTGGCACTCCGGGGAAAGTTAAAGTATCTGAAAGACTTTGAATAGTATTTGAACCCAGGTCTGACAGAGTTTGATGTATGAGGCTGCAGGAAGAAATGGGATCGTGTTCTGCTGCTGTAGACTGAGGGTCAGTGGGCTGCTCTCTATATGGGTCCTTACACACACACACACACACACACACACACACACACACACACACACACACACACACACACACACGCGCGCTTGCCGCCAGAAGCTCTAGGGAGTCTGGTCTGGGGTCTAGAGTCCACTGTGTGGTGAGTGTGTGCTTGGGCATCGATGTGGTGTGTGTGTTTTGAGACTGTGCTTATAAATAATTCAACAGAAAGTGTTTAATGTCACCTCCAGAAGTTTGTGGAAAAGCCGACTGAGGGAAGAAACACCTTTCTAAGGCCTCTGTTTACTGAAATACCTCATTCTGATCAGCCCTTCTTGTCGTTTAGTTAACATCAACAATGAGCTTATGTGGAAATACAGTATTTATAACTTCAGTAGTAATTCATCAAGCCTTTATACATTACCGTCTGCATCTTATTCCATATGAATTCTCTAACATCTATAGTCACACAGGATATACGCTGAGTGTACAAAACATTAGGGACACCTTCCTAATATTGAGTTACACCCCCTTTTACCTTCAGAACAGCCTCAATTCGTCGGGGCATGGACTCTACAAGGTGTAAAAACCATTCCACAGGGATGCTGGCCCATGTTGACTCCAATGCTTCTCACAGTCGTGTCAAGTTTTCATCAAGGTTCTCTCTGTACTTTGCTCCGTTCATCTTTCCCTTGATCCTGACTAGTCTCCCAGTCCCTGCTGCTGAAAAACATCCCCACAGCATGATGCTGCCACCACCATGCTTCATCGTAGGGATGGTGCCAGGTTTGCTCCATATGTGATGTTTGGCATTCAGGCAAAAGAGTTAGATCTTGACCAGATAATATTTTTTCTCATGGGCCAATGTGGCTGTCATTTGCCTTTTACTGAGGAGTGGTTTCCATCTGGCCACTCTACCATAAAGGCCTGATTGGTGGACCATTACAACAATACAACAATACTGAATGAACTCTTATTTTAACTTAATATAATACATCAATAAAAATCAATTTAGCCTCAAATAAATAATGAAACATGTTCAATTTGGTTTAAATAATGCAAAAACAAAGTGCTGGAGAAGGAAGTAAAAGTGCAATATGTGCCATGTAAGAAAGCTAACGTTTAAGTTCCTTGCTCAGAACATGAGAACATGTGAAAGCTAGTGATTCCTTTTAACATGAGACTTCAATATTCCAAGGTAACAGGTTTTAGGTTGTAGTTAATATAGTATTTATAGGACTATTTCTGTCTATACCATTTGTATTTCATATATCTTTGATTATTGGATGTTCTTATAGGCACTTTAGTATTGCCAGTGTAACAGTATAGCTTCCGTCCCTCTCCTCGCCCCTACCTGGGCTCGAACCAGGAACACATCGACAACAGCCACCCTCAAAGCATCGTTACCCATCGCTCCACAAAAGCCTTGCTGAGCAAGGGGAACAACTACTCCAAGTCTTAGAGCGAGTGACGTTTGAAGCGCTATTAGTGCACACCCCGCTATCTAGCTAGCCATTTCACATCGGTTACACCAGCCTCATCTCGGGAGTTGATAGGCTTGAAGTCATAAACAGCTCAATGCTTGAAGCACAGCGAAGAGCTGCTGGCAAAACGCACGAAAGTGCTGTTTGAATGAATGCTTACGAGCCTGCTGCTGCCTACCACCGCTCAGTTAGACTGCTCTATCAAATATCAAATCATAGACTTAATTCTAACATAATACACAGAAATACGAGCCTTTGGTCATTAATATGGTCGAATCCGGAAACTATCATTTCGAAAACAAAACGTTTATTATTTCAGTGAAATACGGAACCGTTCTGTATTTTATCTAACGGGTGGCATCCATAAGTCTAAATATTGCCGTTACATTGTACAACCTTCAATGTTATGTCATAATTACGTAAAATTCTGGCAAATTAGTTCGCAACGAGCCAGGCGGCCCAAACTGTTGCATATACCCTGACTCTGCGTGCAATGAACGCAAGAGAAGTGACACAATTTCACCTGGTTAATATTGCCTTCTAACCTGGATTTCTTTTAGCTAAATATGCAGGTTTAAAAATATATACTTCTGTGTATTGATTTTAAGAAAGGCATTGGTGTTTATGGTTAGGTACAGTCGTCCAACGATTGTGCTTTTTTAGCAAATGCGCTTTTGTTAAATCATCCCCCGTTTGGCGAAGTTGCCTGTCTTTGTTAGGAAGAAATAGTCTTCACACAGTTCGCAACGAGCCTGGCGGCCCAAACTGCTGCATATACCCTGACTCTGTTGCAAGAAAAGTGACACAATTTACCTACAGTGCCTTGCGAAAGTATTCGGCCCCCTTGAACTTTGCGACCTTTTGCCACATTTCAGGCTTCAAACATAAAGATATAAAACTGTATTTTTTTGTGAAGAATCAACAATAAGTGGGACACAATCATGAAGTGGAACGACATTTATTGGATATTTCAAACTTTTTTAACAAATCAAAAACTGAAAAATTGGGCGTGCAAAATTATTCAGCCCCCTTAAGTTAATACTTTGTAGCGCCAACTTTTGCTGCGATTACAGCTTTAAGTCGCTTGGGGTATGTCTCTATCAGTTTTGCACATCGAGAGACCGAAAACAGCTCGAGCTCAGTGAGGTTGGATGGAGAGCATTTGTGAACAGCAGTTTTCAGTTCTTTCCACAGATTCTCGATTGGATTCAGGTCTGGACTTTGACTTGGCCATTTTAACACCTGGATATGTTTATTTTTGAACCATTCCATTGTAGATTTTGCTTTATGTTTTGGATCATTGTCTTGTTGGAAGACAAATCTCCGTCCCAGTCTCAGGTCTTTTGCAGACTCCATCAGGTTTTCTTCCAGAATGGTCCTGTATTTGGCTCCATCCATCTTCCCATCAATTTTAACAATCTTCCCTGTCCCTGCTGAAGAAAAGCAGGCCCAAACCATGATGCTGCCACCACCATGTTTGACAGTGGGGATGGTGGGTTCAAGGTGATGAGCTGTGTTGCTTTTACGCCAAACATAACGTTTTGCATTGTTGCCAAAAAGTTCAATTTTGGTTTCATCTGACCAGAGCACCTTCTTCCACATGTTTGGTGTGTCTCCCAGGTGGCTTGTGGCAAACTTTAAACGACACTTTTTATGGATATCTTTAAGAAATGGCTTTCTTCTTGCCACTCTTCCATAAAGGCCAGATTTGTGCAATATACGACTGATTGTTGTCCTATGGACAGAGTCTCCCACCTCAGCTGTAGATCTCTGCAGTTCATCCAGAGTGATCATGGGCCTCTTGGCTGCATCTCTGATCAGTCTTCTCCTTGTATGAGCTGAAAGTTTAGAGGGACGGCCAGGTCTTGGTAGATTTGCAGTGGTCTGATACTCCTTCCATTTCAATATTATCGCTTGCACAGTGCTCCTTGGGATGTTTAAAGCTTGGGAAATCTTTTTGTATCCAAATCCGGCTTTAAACTTCTTCACAACAGTATCTCGGACCTGCCTGGTGTGTTCCTTGTTCTTCATGATGCTCTCTGCGCTTTTAACGGACCTCTGAGACTATCACAGTGCAGGTGCATTTATACGGAGACTTGATTACACACAGGTGGATTGTATTTATCATCATTAGTCATTTAGGTCAACATTGGATCATTCAGAGATCCTCACTGAACTTCTGGAGAGAGTTTGCTGCACTGAAAGTAAAGGGGCTGAATAATTTTGCACGCCCAATTTTTCAGTTTTTGATTTGTTAAAAAAGTTTGAAATATCCAATAAATGTTGTTCCACTTCATGATTGTGTCCCACTTGTTGTTGATTTTTCACAAAAAAATACAGTTTTATATCTTTATGTTTGAAGCCTGAAATGTGGCAAAAGGTCGCAAAGTTCAAGGGGGCCGAATACTTTCGCAAGGCACTGTAGTTAAAAGAAATTAATGTTAGCAGGCAATATTAACTACATATGCAGGTTTAAAAATATATACTTGTGTATTGATTTTAAGAAAGGCATTGATGTTTATGGTTAATTACACGTTGGAGCAACGACAGTCCTTTTTCGCGAATGCGCACCGCATCGATTATATGCAACTCAGGACACACTAGATAAACTAGTAATATCATGAATGACTAGTTAACTAGTGATCATTTTTTATAAGATAAGTTTAATGCTAGCTAGCAACTCACCTTGGCTTACTGCATTCGCATAACAGGCAGTCTCCTCTGGAGTGCAATGGAATCAGGTGGTTAGAGCTTTGGACTAGTTAACTGTAAGGTTGCAAGATTGAATCCCTTGAGCTGACAAGGTAAAAATCTGTGGTTCTGCCCCTGAACAAGGCAGTTAACCCACTGTTCCCAGGCCGTCATTGGAAATAAGAATGTGTTCTTAACTGACTTGCCAAGTTAAATAAAGGTGTAAAAAAATAATTCGGCCAAATCGGTCTCCAAAAATTCTGATTGTTATGAAAACGTGAAATCGGCCCTAATTAATCGGCCATTCCGATTAATCGGTCAACCTCTACACTGTATAATGCATTTACATGATCAATACATTTAGGCTGTATATCACAGATCGGTCCTTTAATGCTGTATTGGTGAGCCACCATGATGTATCTGTTATTGAATAGTGTATTTCCATGTGATTAAACAGCTGTTTCAACACACTTTCTTATTGCCACTGTACATATCAATCATAGGAAGAAAACTGCACCAGTTACACAACTGGAATGTATTTCCATCACTCATATTGGTGCACTCATCTATTGACTTCTGATCCTGTCTTCTTCCTGTCTGCTTCCTGAGCTGATTCCTGTCTGCTTCCTGGCTGCTTCCTGGCTGCTTCCTGTCTGCTTCCTGTCTGCTTCCTGGGCTGATTCCTGTCTGCTTCCTGGCTGCTTCCTGGCTGCTTCCTGGCTGCTTCCTGGCTGCTTCCAATTGATCTGATGTCGATATGTTTTGCTCTGGGCTGGGTCATGTGCATGGCGCTGGCTTGGAGGGGTTTAGGTGTATGTAAATGTACTGTAAGTGATCGTATATATATTCATACTCAACAGAATTGAAGCCATGTTGATCATAAAAAAGGGGGATTCGTTCCATGAAATCCCAATATATGCAGTGTACATGCAGTATATGCAGTACACCTGTTTTAAAAGATTGCATACTCTAGAAGTGCACTGTGCATCTGGACTGTTTTACTAAGGCAAGGCACCGCTGCAAACGTTAGCCATTAGACATTCTGGTGTGTTAACTGTCCATCTCTCACTTGGCATGGCTGACATTAGCCCTGGTGCTCAGACTGAGCCTGTCACACTCTCAGCATCCCTAAATAGACGCCTGCCTGTACCCCACCTTTCCCCTCTCTCCCCTCTCCTCATCTCCTCCTTTCCCCCTCCTCTCTCTCCCATTAAGATCACAGTAGGAATTGGTGGAATTTTAATGCCCGGCTTGTCGCCCACTAAACAACCCTTTAAACCGGTTGTTGGAGAAAATGGCAATTTCCTGTGGTGGTTAGGGGGGTGGTGTCACGCTGTATCTCTTCCCCCAGGCACTGACATATCGCCGGTCTACACCCAGCTAATGGCCCCTGTGCTCTGGAGATTTAACACCCCTCTCTCTGCCCTGCACACTGACTGACAGACAGACAGAGAGAGAGAGAGAGGGAGAGGGAGAGAGAGAGAGACCTTGTTTGTACGCTTTTTAAGTATTTGCCACAGTGAGGGAACTTTCACTCTGACTGGTTAACTTTTTCTGCCTGTTTTCACTTTCCTCCTTTCCTCTGTCTTTCAGTCTCTGTCTATGTATACCCCTCTCTCTCTCTCGCTCTCTCGCTCTCTCTCTCTCTCTCTCTCTCTCTGGCTACTCAGTCTTCAGGGACACTTTAACTGTAGATCAGTTTTTCAATGAAAGCCGCTAATCAACAGTAGCCTTAATTTAAGATGTAATCTAATATTAAAGAAAACTCTCTTCTCTCCCAAATTGGATTTCACATTTGAAGTACAGGGGTGGAAGGGTTTGCAGATGACCAGATTAAGGCCTTTGAGTCTGATACCCCCTGTGTGCGTTCCAATTCGTACCCTATGTAGGGAATAAGGAGCCGTTTGGAACACAGACGTTGTTTCATGCAGTCAGCCCCATAGAAAGGATTTCAGAAGTTGGTGCGTTTGAAATCTCACAGGACAGGGATCAGGACACATTAGTAAATACCAGCCCCCTGCCTGCATATTTCATCCCCGTGTTAATTCAATCTGTGGTCACATGTTGTATAGAAACCAATCAGCTCTCTCTTTTTGTGGCTTTGGATAGTAAGTCATCATGTTGAACTTCAAACATGTTTTCCCTCCTTCCTCACCCCTCCTCCCTCTCATATTCTCTCGCTTATACACGGCAGCATCAGAGGAGGAGTCTTCTTGAGACTGAGCCAGTAAGATCTTGTCTCGGCTCCTCTCTTCATGGCTCCTCATTACAACGCGTTGACATGAAGCAGTTAACATGTACACCAATTAGAATGGCTGTTTGGAGTTCCACCTCTTAAAGCATTTCCTTAATGTGGGGCAACACGGGCACACAGAGGCACACAGAGGCACACAGAGGCACACAA
>NC_034186.2:12909325-12915258 GCF_002021735.2 Oncorhynchus kisutch
TCATCTACTTCTATCCATGTTCTCTCTCTGTCCCTACCTGTGTTTTCATCTACTTCTATCCATGTTCTCTCTCTCTGTCCCTACCTGTGTGTTCATCTACTTCTATCCATGTTCTCTCTCTGTCCCTACCTGTGTTCATCTACTTCTATCCATGTTCTCTCTCTGTCCCTACCTGTGTTTTCATCTACTTCTATCCATGTTCTCTCTCTCTGTGTCCCTACCTGTGTGTTCATCTACTTCTATCCATGTTCTCTCTCTGTCCCTACCTGTGTTTTCATCTACTTCTATCCATGTTCTCTCTGTGTCCCTACCTGTGTTTTCATCTACTTCTATCCATGTTCTCTCTCTGTCCCTACCTGTGTTTTCATCTACTTCTATCCATGTTCTCTCTCTCTGTGTCCCTACCTGTGTGTTCATCTGCTTCTATCCATGTTCTCTCTCTCTCTGTCCCTACCTGTGTTTTCATCTACTTCTATCCATGTTCTCTCTCTCTGTCCCTACCTGTGTTTTCATCTACTTCTATCCATGTTCTCTCTCTCTGTCCCTACCTGTGTTTTCATCTACTTCTATCCATGTTCTCTCTCTCTGTCCCTACCTGTGTGTTCATCTACTTCTATCCATGTTCTCTCTCTGTCCCTACCTGTGTTCATCTACTTCTATCCATGTTCTCTCTCTGTCCCTACCTGTGTTTTCATCTACTTCTATCCATGTTCTCTCTCTCTGTGTCCCTACCTGTGTGTTCATCTACTTCTATCCATGTTCTCTCTCTGTCCCTACCTGTGTTTTCATCTACTTCTATCCATGTTCTCTCTGTGTCCCTACCTGTGTTTTCATCTACTTCTATCCATGTTCTCTCTCTGTCCCTACCTGTGTTTTCATCTACTTCTATCCATGTTCTCTCTCTCTGTGTCCCTACCTGTGTGTTCATCTGCTTCTATCCATGTTCTCTCTCTCTCTGTCCCTACCTGTGTTTTCATCTACTTCTATCCATGTTCTCTCTCTCTGTCCCTACCTGTGTTTTCATCTACTTCTATCCATGTTCTCTCTCTGTCTCTGTCCCTACCTGTGTTTTCATCTACTTCTATCCATGTTCTCTCTCTGTCCCTACCTGTGTTCATCTACTTCTATCCATGTTCTCTCTCTCTCTCTGTCCCTACCTGTGTTCATCTACTTCTATCCATGTTCTCTCTCTCTCTGTCCCTACCTGTGTTTTCATCTACTTCTATCCATGTTCTCTCTCTGTCCCTACCTGTGTTCATCTACTTCTATCCATGTTCTCTCTCTGTCCCTACCTGTGTTTCATCTACTTCTATCCATGTTCTCTCTCTCTGTGTCCCTACCTGTGTGTTCATCTACTTCTATCCACGTTCTCTCTCTGTCCCTACCTGTGTTTTCATCTACTTCTATCCATGTTCTCTCTCTCTGTCCCTACCTGTGTGTTCATCTACTTCTATCCATGTTCTCTCTCTCTCTGTCCCTACCTGTGTTTTCATCTACTTCTATCCATGTTCTCTCTCTCTGTCCCTACCTGTGTTCATCTACTTCTATCCATGTTCTCTCTCTCTGTGTCCCTACCTGTGTGTTCATCTGCTTCTATCCATGTTCTCTCTCTCTCTGTCCCTACCTGTGTTTTCATCTACTTCTATCCATGTTCTCTCTCTCTGTGTCCCTACCTGTGTGTTCATCTACTTCTATCCACGTTCTCTCTCTGTCCCTACCTGTGTTTTCATCTACTTCTATCCATGTTCTCTCTCTCTGTGTCCCTACCTGTGTGTTCATCTGCTTCTATCCATGTTCTCTCTCTCTCTGTCCCTACCTGTGTTTTCATCTACTTCTATCCATGTTCTCTCTCTCTGTCCCTACCTGTGTTTTCATCTACTTCTATCCATGTTCTCTCTCTCTCTCTGTCCCTACCTGTGTTTTCATCTACTTCTATCCATGTTCTCTCTCTGTCCCTACCTGTGTTCATCTACTTCTATCCATGTTCTCTCTCTCTCTCTGTCCCTACCTGTGTTCATCTACTTCTATCCATGTTCTCTCTCTCTCTGTCCCTACCTGTGTTTTCATCTACTTCTATCCATGTTCTCTCTCTGTCCCTACCTGTGTTCATCTACTTCTATCCATGTTCTCTCTCTGTCCCTACCTGTGTTTTCATCTACTTCTATCCATGTTCTCTCTCTCTGTGTCCCTACCTGTGTGTTCATCTACTTCTATCCACGTTCTCTCTCTGTCCCTACCTGTGTTTTCATCTACTTCTATCCATGTTCTCTCTCTCTGTCCCTACCTGTGTGTTCATCTACTTCTATCCATGTTCTCTCTCTCTCTGTCCCTACCTGTGTTTTCATCTACTTCTATCCATGTTCTCTCTCTCTGTCCCTACCTGTGTTCATCTACTTCTATCCATGTTCTCTCTCTCTGTCCCTACCTGTGTTCATCTACTTCTATCCATGTTCTCTCTCTGTGTCCCTACCTGTGTTTTCATCTACTTCTATCCATGTTCTCTCTCTGTCCCTACCTGTGTTTTCATCTACTCCTATCCATGTTCTCTCTCTGTCCCTACCTGTGTTCATCTACTTCTATCCATGTTCTCTCTCTGTCCCTACCTGTGTTCATCTACTTCTATCCATGTTCTCTCTCTGTCCCTACCTGTGTTCATCTACTTCTAACCATGTTCTCTCTCTGTCCCTACCTGTGTTCATCTACTTCTATCCATGTTCTCTCTCTGTCCCTACCTGTGTTTTCATCTACTTCTATCCATGTTCTCTCTCTGTCCCTACCTGTGTTCATCTACTTCTATCCACGTTCTCTCTCTGTCCCTACCTGTGTTTTCATCTACTTCTATCCATGTTCTCTCTCTCTGTCCCTACCTGTGTGTTCATCTACTTCTATCCATGTTCTCTCTCTCTCTGTCCCTACCTGTGTTTTCATCTACTTCTATCCATGTTCTCTCTCTCTGTCCCTACCTGTGTTCATCTACTTCTATCCATGTTCTCTCTCTCTGTGTCCCTACCTGTGTGTTCATCTGCTTCTATCCATGTTCTCTCTCTCTCTGTCCCTACCTGTGTTTTCATCTACTTCTATCCATGTTCTCTCTCTCTGTGTCCCTACCTGTGTGTTCATCTACTTCTATCCACGTTCTCTCTCTGTCCCTACCTGTGTTTTCATCTACTTCTATCCATGTTCTCTCTCTCTGTGTCCCTACCTGTGTGTTCATCTGCTTCTATCCATGTTCTCTCTCTCTCTGTCCCTACCTGTGTTTTCATCTACTTCTATCCATGTTCTCTCTCTCTGTCCCTACCTGTGTTTTCATCTACTTCTATCCATGTTCTCTCTCTCTCTCTGTCCCTACCTGTGTTTTCATCTACTTCTATCCATGTTCTCTCTCTGTCCCTACCTGTGTTCATCTACTTCTATCCATGTTCTCTCTCTCTCTCTGTCCCTACCTGTGTTCATCTACTTCTATCCATGTTCTCTCTCTCTCTGTCCCTACCTGTGTTTTCATCTACTTCTATCCATGTTCTCTCTCTGTCCCTACCTGTGTTCATCTACTTCTATCCATGTTCTCTCTCTGTCCCTACCTGTGTTTTCATCTACTTCTATCCATGTTCTCTCTCTCTGTGTCCCTACCTGTGTGTTCATCTACTTCTATCCACGTTCTCTCTCTGTCCCTACCTGTGTTTTCATCTACTTCTATCCATGTTCTCTCTCTCTGTCCCTACCTGTGTGTTCATCTACTTCTATCCATGTTCTCTCTCTCTCTGTCCCTACCTGTGTTTTCATCTACTTCTATCCATGTTCTCTCTCTCTGTCCCTACCTGTGTTCATCTACTTCTATCCATGTTCTCTCTCTCTGTCCCTACCTGTGTTCATCTACTTCTATCCATGTTCTCTCTCTGTGTCCCTACCTGTGTTTTCATCTACTTCTATCCATGTTCTCTCTCTGTCCCTACCTGTGTTTTCATCTACTCCTATCCATGTTCTCTCTCTGTCCCTACCTGTGTTCATCTACTTCTATCCATGTTCTCTCTCTGTCCCTACCTGTGTTCATCTACTTCTATCCATGTTCTCTCTCTGTCCCTACCTGTGTTCATCTACTTCTAACCATGTTCTCTCTCTGTCCCTACCTGTGTTCATCTACTTCTATCCATGTTCTCTCTCTGTCCCTACCTGTGTTTTCATCTACTTCTATCCATGTTCTCTCTCTGTCCCTACCTGTGTTCATCTACTTCTATCCATGTTCTCTCTCTGTCCCTACCTGTGTTCATCTACTTCTATCCATGTTCTCTCTCTCTCCCTACCTGTGTTCATCTACTTCTATCCATGTTCTCTCTCTCTCTGTCCCTACCTGTGTTTTCATCTACTTCTATCCATGTTCTCTCTCTCTGTCCCTACCTGTGTTCATCTACTTCTATCCATGTTCTCTCTCTCTGTCCCTACCTGTGTTCATCTACTTCTATCCATGTTCTCTCTCTATGTCCCTACCTGTGTTTTCATCTACTTCTATCCATGTTCTCTCTCTCTGTCCCTACCTGTGTGTTCATCTACTTCTATCCATGTTCTCTTTCCATCCTTTTTTCTTACATAGTGTTCCCTCTCCCTTTTTCTTCATCTATTCTTTTTTAAACCTCTTTCTCTGTCCCTTTCTCCATGTCCTGTTTCCCTCACCTGTTTTTTCTTTCTCTCTCTCCCTCTCTTTCCTTTCCTCTCCTTTCATGTCTTCCCCAGGGCATTTCAGACTTTAAGGTATCTCACTGGATCGTTCCGTCGATCAGTGTGTAGCAGAGACAGATTGCATCTCAAATCACACCCTATTCCCTATGTAGTGCACTACTTTTGACCAGAACCCTAGGCTTCATTGTTGTTATTGATTATTGATTAATGTACTACATTGTTGAGTGAGCTAGCACATAACCATTTTGATGCACCTTGTGTACCTGGTGTAAACTGTGTAAGTGATGAATCCGTTTGATTTGATGGTGCCATTTCGGACCCAGGAAGAGGCAGTGCTGCAGTGTTTGATTGATTGAGAGGACGTGTACAGGTCTTAGTTTTACTGCTATCTATGTGATAAAAGTTTACAGTGCGCATACTGCCACTTCAGCCACTGTGTTTATCATGCCATCACGCCTCATCCCTGAGGCTGAAACTTCTGTTTAACTATCCTAATTCACAGACTATCACCTGTTTATAACCCACACATTATCCTAGGCCTAATTGATTATCCGTCGCAGCATTAAAACACTACCAGTGTAGTAGCTACAGTATCTCTCGCTATCAAATAAACAACTTCCCATTATACTTTCCACTCTCACTGAGCCTGTTCTAGTCATGATAGTGATATTCACTGTTTTATACAGGGTGACTGGTCAGTAAACCTAATTGAATGGAGGCTTTTTCTGAGGCAATTTAGAATAATGAAGATATTCTGCTTTTCAATGACTGTGAGGTAGTCTGTTGTTCCTTGTTATTGCACCCTGTAGGAAAGAAAACATTATTGAATGGATTCTTCACTCAGCTATATTGCCTTGTTTTACAACGTAAAAAATACCGCTATTTGTTGTAGCCATGCCTCCTTTCCTCCTCCTGCCCTGAGGGAGTGTGTGTGTGTGTGTGTGTGTGGCATGATACCAGGCAGCGCTGCTCCCCATGTTAGACTCCATCATCATCCATCCCACCATAATCACAGAACCATTGAGTCCACCCTCTCCCTCTGTGATGACATCCATACAGTGTGGTGTGACAGTGACTTCATTCCTCATACCACCGTCCTCTACTCTCCTTCTCCGTCCTCATACATACACACATACACACATACACACAGACACACAGACACACAGACACACAGAAACACAGACGCCAAACAGCAAATGTATGATCTTTACATTAACCCAGTGGCTTCTGAGCTATCTGAATCAATCACTAGGGAGGGAATT
>NC_034186.2:12915358-12952858 GCF_002021735.2 Oncorhynchus kisutch
GTCACCAGCCCCCCTCTTGTTGCCCGTCACCAGCCCCCCTCTTGTTGTCTGTCACCAGCCCTCTCTTGTTGTCCGTCACCAGCCCACCCACCCTCTTGTTGCCCATCACCAGCCCCCCTCTTGTTGTCCGTCACCAGCCCCCCTCTTGTTGTCCATCACCAGCCCCCCTCTTGTTGTCTGTCACCAGCCCCCTCTAGTTGTCCGGTCACCAGCCCCCCTCTTGTTGTCTGTCACCAGCCCCCCTCTTGTTGCCCGTCACCAGCCCCCCTCTTGTTGTCTGTCACCAGCCCCCCTCTTGTTGCCATCACCAGCCCCCCTCTTGTTGTCTGTCACCAGCCCCCCTCTTGTTGTCCGTCACCAGCCTCCTCTTGTTGTCCGTCACCAGCCCCCCTCTTGTTGTCTGTCACCAGCCCCCCTCTTGTTGTCTGTCACCAGCACCCCTCTTGTTGCCGTCACCACCCCCCTCTTGTTGTCTGTCACCAGCCCCCCTCTTGTTGCCCATCACCCAGCCCCCTCTTGTTGTCTGTCACCAGCCCCCTCTTGTGTCTGTCACCAGCCCCCCTCTAGTTGTCCGTCACCAGCCCCCTCTTGTTGTCCGTCACCAGCCCTCCTCTTGTTGCCCGTCACCAGCCCCCCTCTTGTTGCCCATCACCAGCCCCCCTCTTGTTGTCTGTCACCAGCCCCCCTCTTGTTGTCTGTCACCAGCCCCCCTCTTGTTGTCCGTCACCAGCCTCTCTCTTGTTGTCCGTCACCAGCCCCCTCTTGTGCCCGTCACCAGCCCCTCTTGTTGTCTGTCACCAGCCCTCTCTTGTTGTCCGTCACCAGCCCACCCACCCTCTTGTTGCCCATCACCAGCCCCCCTCTGTTGTCCGTCACAGCCCCCTCTGTTGTCCGTCACCAGCCCCCTCTTGTTGTCTGTCACCAGCCCACCTCTAGTTGTCGTCAACAGCCCCCCTTTGTTGTCTGTCACCAGCCCCCCCCTGTTGGTTGCCGCACCAGCCCCCCTTTGTTGTCTGTCACAAGCCCCCCTCTTGTTGCCCATCACCAGCCCCCCTCTTGTTGTCTGTTAACCAGCCCCCCTTGTTTGGTCTGTCACCAGCCCCTCTTGTTGTCCGTCACCAGCCTCCTCTTGTTGTCCGTCACCAGCCCCCCTCTTGTTGTCTGTCACCAGCCCCCCTCTTGTTGTCTGTAACCAGCCCCCTCTTGTTGCCCGTCACCAGCCCCCCTGTTGTGTCGTCACCAGCCCCCTTGTTGCCCATCACCAGCCCCTCTTGTTCTGTCACCAGCCCCCCTCTTGTTGTCTGTCACCAGCCCCCCTCTGTGTCCGTCACCAGCTCCCTCTTGTTGTCTGTCACCAGCCCCCCTCTTGTTGTCTGTCACCAGCCCCCTCTTGTTGTCTGTCACCAGCCCCCTCTTGTTGCCCGTCACCAGCCCCCCTCTTGTTGTCCGTCACCAGCCTCCCTCTTGTTGCCCGTCACCAGCCCCCCTCTTGTTGTCTGTCACCAGCCCCCCTCTTGTTGTCTGTCACCAGCCCCCCTCTTGTTGCCCGTCACCAGCCCCCCTCTTGTTGTCCGTCACCAGCCTCCCTCTTGTTGCCCGTCACCAGCCCCCCTCTTGTTGTCTGTCACCAGCCCCCCTCTTGTTGCCCGTCACCAGCCCCCCTCTTGTTGTCTGTCACCAGCCCCCCTCTTGTTGTCCGTCACCAGCCTCCCTCTTGTTGTCCGTCACCAGCCACCTCTTGTTGCCCGTCACCAGCCCCCCTCTTGTTGCCCATCACCAGCCCCCCTCTTGTTGTCTGTCACCAGCCCCCCTCTTGTTGTCTGTCACCAGCCCCCCTCTTGTTGTCTGTCACCAGCCCCCCTCTTGTTGCCCGTCACCAGCCCCTCTTGTTGTCTGTCACCAGCCCCCTCTTGTTGTCCGTCACCAGCCTCCCTCTTGTTGTCCGTCACCAGCCCCCTCTTGTTGCCCGTCACCAGCCCCCCTCTTGTTGCCATCACCAGCCCCCTCTCTGTTGTCTGTCACCAGCCCCCCTCTTGTTGTGTCACCAGCCCCCCTCTTGTTGCCGTCACCAGCCCCCCTTGTTGTCCGTCACCAGCTCCCTCTGTTGCCCGTCACCAGCCCCCCTCTTGTTGTCTGTCACCGCACCCTCTTTGTTGTCTGTCACCACCCCTCTTGTTGCCCGTCACCAGCCCCCCTCTTGTTGTCCGTCACCAGCTCCCTCTTGTTGGCCCGTCACAGCCCCCCTCTTGTTGTCTGTCACCAGCCCCCTCTTGTTGTCCGTCACCAGCCCCCCTCTTGTTGCCCGTCACCAGCCCCCCTCTTGTTGTCTGTCACCAGCCCCCCTCTTGTTGCCCTCACCAGCCCACTCTTGTTGCCGTCACCAGCCTCCCTCTTTTTGCCCGTCACCAGCCCCCTCTTGTTGCCCGTCACCAGCCCCCTCTTGTTTGCCGTCACCAGCCCCCCTCTAGTTGTCCGTCACCAGCACCCTCTTGTTGCCCGTCACACCGCCCCCTCTTGTTGCCCGTCACCAGCCCCCCTCTTGTTGCCCGTCACCAGCCTCCTCTTGTTGCCCGTCACCAGCCCCCTTTGTTGCCCGTCACCAGCCCCCCTCTTGTTGTCCGTCACCAGCCCCCCTCTTGTTGCCCGTCACCAGCCCCCCTCTTGTTGCCCGTCACCAGCCCCCTCTTGTTGCCCGTCACCAGCCCCCCTTTGTTGCCCGTCACCAGCCCCCTCTTGTTGCCCGTCACCAGCCCCCCTCTTGTTGCCCGTCACCAGCCCCCCTCTTGTTGCCCGTCACCAGCCCCCCTCTTGTTGCCCGTCACCAGCCCCCCTCTTGTTGCCCGTCACCAGCCCCCTCTTGTTGACCGTCACCAGCCCCCTCTTGTTGCCCGTCACCAGCCACCCTCTTGTGCCGTCACCAGCCCCCCTCTTGTTGCCCGTCACCAGCCCCCTCTTGTTGCCCGTCACCAGCCTCCCTCTTGTTGCCCGTCACCAGCCCCCTCTTGTTGCCCGTCACCAGCCTCCCTCTTGTTGCCCGTCACCAGCCCCCCTTTTGGCCCGTCACCAGCCCCCTCTTGTTGTCCGTCACCAGCCTCCCTCTTGTTGCCCGTCACCAGCCTCCCTCTTGTTGTCCGTCACCAGCCACCTCTTGTTGCCCGTCACCAGCCCCCCTCTGTTGCCCGTCACCAGCCCCCTCTTGTTGTCCGTCACCAGCCCCCCTCTTGTTGCCCGTCACCAGCCCCCCTCTTGTTGCCCGTCACCAGAGGGGGCTGGTATGTATATTATTTTTTTTAAAGCTACATTTCAATGAGCTCGCTGTGGTTTTAAAGCAGATTTGACAACAAAAAAAATAATTCTTAGTCATCAAACACGCAGAATGACAGAACTACCAAGCCTCTTCAGCTAAAACCATCAGGGGGATTCAGACGATCTAGCAGGTGTTTTAGTTTTTTAAAAAGCCTTCCTGCTTTTTCAAGATGAAAAATATATTTATTAGTTCAGGAAGTCATGTTAATCTGCTACCCATCAGTTACCTGGAGAAGGCACCACACCACCACCTACCAACCACAACCCACCCACACACCACACACCACCACACCATCACCACCACCCCACCACCAACACACACCACACCACCACCACCACACCACACCAACCACCCACCCCACCACCACCACCACCACCACCACCACCACCACCACCACACCCACCACCACACCCACCACCACCATCACCACCCCACCGAACCACCACACCACCACACCGCCCACCCTCACCACCACCAACACCACCACCCCCACACCCACCGACACCACCAACATGTCCACCACTCACACCACACCACCCACCACTCCACGACGACCACACCACACCAAACAAACCAAACACACCACAACACCACCCCACCACAACCCAACCACACACCCACCACCACCACCCCCACACCCCCCACACCACCCACCCCACACACCACACCACCACCACACACCACCACCACCCACCACACACCACCCACACCACCACCACACCCACCACACCACCACACCACCACACACCACCACACCACCACACCACCACCACACCACACCACACCCACCACACACCACACACCACACCACACACACACCACACCACATACAACCCACACCCCACCCACCCGCACCACAACCAACCACACACCACACCACTACACCACCACACCACACACCACACCACCACTCCACGACCCACACCACCACACACCACACCACATCACCACACACCACACACCACACCGCACCACCACCACCACACCGCACCACCACACCACCAACCACCACACGCCACACCACACACCACACCACCCACCACCACACCACACCACCACACCACCATACACCACACCACACACCACACCACACCACCCACACCCACACCACACTCCACACCACACCACCACACACCACACCACACCACCACACCACCACACCACCACGACACCACACCACTACACACCACACCGCACCACCACACCACCACACCACCACACCAGAACTCCCCAAAATACTGATGTGCCAAGATTTTGCGTCATACCCAAGAAGACACAAGGCTGTCAATACTGCTGAAGGTGCTCAACAAAGTACTAGGTAAAGGGTCTGAATAATTATGTCAATGTTATTTGTTCATTTATTTGTGTAGATGTATTCATTGTTTGGAAAAAGTCAAGGGTCTGAATACTTTCCAAAGGCACTGTATAGGGTGTCATTTTGGACTAATCCTGAGTCATTGTCCTCCTGACAGCCTGACCTCCAGCCCATCTCATTGTGTTGCTGGTAGCCTGACCTCCAGCCCATCTCATTGTCCTCCTGGCAGCCTGACCTCCAGCCCATCTCATTGTCCTCCTTGGCAGCCTGACCTCCAGCCCATCTCATTGTCCTCCTGACAGCCTGACCTCCAGCCCATCTCATTGTGTTGCTGGTAGCCTGACCTCCAGCCCATCTCATTGGTGTTCCTGGCAGCCTGACCTCCAGCCCATCTCATTGTCCTCCTGGCAGCCTGACCTCCAGCCCATCTCATTGTGTACCTGGCATCCTGACCTCCAGCCCATCTCATTGTCCTCCTGGTAGCCTGACCTCCAGCCCATCTCATTGTCCTCCTGGCAGCCTGACCTCCAAACCATCTCATTGTGTTCCTGGTAGCCTGACCTCCAGCCCATCTCATTGCCCCCCTCTTGTTGCCCGTCACCAGCCCCCCTCTTGTTGCCCGTCACCAGCCCCCCTCTTGTGCCCGTCACCAGCCACCCTCTTGTGCCCGTCACCAGCCCCCCTCTTGTTGCCCGTCACCAGCCCCCCCTCTTGTTGCCCGTCACCAGCCCCCCTCTTGTTGCCCGTCACCAGGCCACCCTCTTGTTGCCCGTCACCAGCCCCCCTCTTGTTGCCCATCACCAGCCCCCCTCTTGTTGCCCGTCACCAGCCCCCCTCTTGTTGCCCATCACCAGCCCCCCTCTTGTTGTCTGTCACCAGCCCCCTCTTGTTGCCCGTCACCAGCCCCCCACCCTCTTGTTGCCCGTCACCAGCCACCCTCTTGTTGCCCGTCACCAGCCCCCCTCTTGTTGCCCGTCACCAGTGCCCCCCCTCCTCCCTCTTGTTGCCCGTCACCAGCCCCCCTCTTGTTGCCCGTCACCAGCCCCCCTCTTGTTGCCCGTCACCAGCCCCCCTCTTGTTGCCCGTCACCAGCCCCCCTCTTGTTGCCCGTCACCAGCCCCCTCTTGTTGCCCGTCACCGGCCCCCCTCTTGTTGCCCGTCACCAGCCCCCCTCTTGTTGCCCGTCACCAGCCCCCTCTTGTTGCCCGTCACCCAGCCCCCCTCTTGTTGCCGTCACCAGCCTCCCTCTTGTTGCCCGTCACCAGCCCCCCTCTTGTTGCCCGTCACCAGCCTCCCTCTTGTTGCCCGTCACCAGCCCCCCTCTTGTTGCCCGTCACCAGCCCCCCTCTTGTTGTCCGTCACCAGCCTCCCTCTTGTTGCCCGTCACCAGCCTCCTCTTGTTGTCCGTCACCCAGCCCCCCTCTTGTTGCCCGTCACCAGCCCCCCTCTTGTTGCCCGTCACCAGCCCCCTCTTGTTGCCCGTCACCAGCCCCCCTCTTGTTGGCCCGTCACCAGCCCCCTCTTGTTGCCCGTCACCAGCCCCCCCTTGTTGCCCGTCACCAGAGGGGGGCTGGTATATATATTATTTTTTTAAAGCTACATTTCAATGAGCTCGCTGTGGTTTAAAGCAGATTTGACAACAAAAAAACATAATTCTTAGTCATCAAAACACGCAGAATGAAGAACTAACAAGCCTCTTCAGCTAAACCCATCAAGGGGGATTCAGACGATCTAGCAGGTGTTTATTTTTAAAAGCCTTCTGCTTTTTCAAGATGAAAAATATATTATTATGTTCAGGAAGTCATGTGTAATCTGCTACCCATCAGTTACCTGGAGAAGCACCACACCACACCACCACACACCACCACACCATCACACACCACCAACCACACCACACCACCACACCACACCACACCACCACACACCACCACCCAACACCCCACACACCACCAACCACCACACCACAACACACACCAACCCACAACCACCACAACACCACACACCACACCACACCCACCACTCCACGGACACCACACCACACACCACACCACCCACACACAACACACAACCCACTCCACGACCACCCACACCACACACACCACCCACCACACACCACACACAACACAAACAACACACACCACACACCACACCCCACACCACACACACCACACCGCACCACACTCCACGACACACACACACACATACACACACCACACACACCACACCACCACTCCAACTCACCAACCAACCACCACCGCACAACCACCACCACACACCCCCCACACGCCACACCACCACCACAACACCACACCACCACACCACCACACCACACCACCACACCACCATACACCACACCACACTTATCACACCACACCACCAACACCACACCACCTCACACCACACCACCACACACCACCACACCACCCACACCACCGGACACCACACAACTACACACCACACGCACCACCACACCACACACCAGAAACTCCCCAAATACTGATGTGCCAAGATTGTAGCGTCATACCCAGAAAGACACAAGGCTTGTCAATACTGCTGAAGGTGCTTCAACAAAGTACTAGGGTAAAGGGTCTGAATAATTATGTCAATGTTATTTGTTCATTTATTTGTGTAGATGTATTCATTGTTTGGAAAAAGTCAAGGGTCCTGATACTTTCCAAAGGCACTGTATAGGGTGTCATTTTGGACAATCCTGAGTCATTGTCCTCCTGACAGCCTGACCTCCAGCCACATCTCATTTGTGTTGCTGGTAGCTGACCTCCAGCCCATCTCATTGTCCTCCTGGCAGGCCTGACCTCCAGCCCCATCTCATTGTCCTCCTGGCAGCCTGACCTCCAGCCCATCTCATTGTCCTCCTGACAGCGCCTGACCTCCAGCCCATCTCATTGTGTTGCTGGTAGCCTGACTCCAGCCCATCTCATTGTGTTCCTGGCAGCCTGAACCTCCAGCCCATCTCATTGTCCTCCTGGCAGCCTGACCTCAGCCCATCTCATTGTGTTCCTGGCAGCCTGACCTCCAGCCCATCTCATTGTCCTCCTGGTAGCCTGACCTCCAGCCCATCTCATTGTCCTCCTGGCAGCCTGACCTCCAAACCATCTCATTGTGTTCCTGGTAGCCTGACCTCCAGCCCATCTCATTGTGTTCCTGGTAGCCTGACCTCCAGCCCATCTCATTGTCCTCCTGGCAGCCTGACCTCCAGCCCATCTCATTGTCCTCCTGGTAGCCTGACCTCCAGCCCATCTCATTGTCCTGGTAGCCTGACCTCCAGCCCATCTCATTGTCCTGGTAGCCTGACCTCCAGCCCATTTCATTATCCTCCTAGCAGCCTGACCTCCAGCCCATCTCATTGGCCTAGCAGCCTGACCTCCAGCCCATCTCATTGTCCTCCTAGCAGCCTGACCTCCAGCCCATCTCATTGTCCTGGTAACCTGACCCTCCAGCCCATCTCAGTCCTCCTGGTTATCTGACCTCCAGCCCATCTCAGTCTCCTGGTTATCTGACCTCCAGCCCATCTCAGTCCTCCTGGTTATCTGACCTCCAGCCCATCTCAGTCCTCCTGGTTATCTGACCTCCAGCCCCATCTCAGTCCTCCTGGTTATCTGACCTCCAGCCCATCTCTTGTCCTCCTGGTGGCCTGACCTCCAGCCCATCTCAGTTCTTCTCCATCCCACGTCAGTAATTAATCACTCAGCATCTATTTTGCCTCCATTTGTCAGACCTCTGTGAGATGAGCGATCACTGTGTACGTCCAAATGACAATTACTTACAAAGTGCACTACTTTACCCAGACCTATGGGACTACAACCAAAGGTAGTGGACTATATAGGGAATAGGGTGCCCATAGGGCTCTGGTCTAAAGTAGGGCCACTACATAGGGAATAGGGTTCCATAGGGCTCTGATCTAAAGTAGTGCACTATATAGGGGAATAGGGTGCCATAGGGCTCTGGTCTAAAGTAGTGCACTATATAGGGAATAGGGTCAAAACTAGTGCACTATGTAGAGAATAGGGTCTAAAGTAGTGCACTATGTAGGGACTAGGTTGCCATTTGGGACACATTCCTGGTCAGTGGTGGTTCTGAGTCCGGCCCAGAAATGTATCTCATTCTTAATATCTGCCTTATTCCCAGGATTAACTCCCTGAACCAAATTAACATCTTTTCGCTGCCTGAATAATCCACCTAGGAAGGAGGAATCAGATTTTCTTGGTTGTTAACCTTAAAATATCCAGGAGCGTTTATATATATCCTGTTCCTCCCTCTCTTCCTCTTCCTTATCTTCCTCATCCTTATCCTCCTTGACCGCCTCCTCCCTCTCTTCCACCCCTCCTCCTCTCCTCCCTCTCCTCCCTCTCCTCCCTCTCTTCCTCTCCTCCTCTTCTCCTCTCCTCTCCACCTCCTCTCCTCGTCTCCTCCTTTCCTCTCTTCCTCTCCTCCTATCCTCCTTTCCTCTCCTCCTCTCCTCCTCGCCACCTCCTCTCCTCGTCTCCTCTCCTCCTCTCCTCCTCCCTCTCTTCCTCTCCTCCTCCTCCTCCTCTCCTCCTCCTCCCTTCCTCTCCTCTTCCTCTCTCTCCTCTCCCTCCCTCCTCTCCTCCCCCTCTCTTCCTCTCCTCCTTTCCTCTCCTACTCTCCTGCCTTCCTCTCCTCTCCTCTCATCCTCCTCTCCTCCTCTTCCTCCCTCCTCCTCCCTCTCCTCTCATCTCCTCCTCTCCTCCTCCCTCTCTTCCTCTCCTCTCTTTCTCCTCCTCTCTTCTCCTCTCCCTTCCTCTCCTCCCCGACCAACAGCCATGTCGTTTGCCTAATAGAACACAGTGCCTTGACACTGTGACCAAACCAAATTTCACAGATTTCACAAATTTCACAGAAACAAGGTATTTTTTTGGGCTGCAGCCAAGCAAGGCAAAGCTAGAGCGGGAACACTGTGAATGCATGGTATCCTGTTCCCCTACGTAGTGCACTACTTTAGACCAGAACGACACTCTATTCCCTAACGTAGTGCACTACTTTAGACCAGAATGGCACCCTATTCCCTAACGTAGTGCACTACTTTAGACCAGAATGGCATCCTATTCCCTACGTAGTGCACTACTTTAGACCAGAAAGACACCCTATTCCCTACATAGTGCACTACTTTAGACCTAGGGTCCTAAGTGCACTATTCTAGGGAATAGGTGGTACCCATTTGAGCCATTCTCTCTCTCATGCGGACAAAGCCACAGGCATGCACCGTTGGCGTCTCTGCGTCAACTCTCTGTTCCGGTCCTCCTCCGTCTACTTCCTGGTACAACAGATAAGCATCCGAAGGGTTCCGTAGATTAGGGGAGAGCTAGTGGCGTGCTGTGTTTTATGCTGAGAGAGATTCACTTTCTGTTTATCTATTGCACTTGCTTGGCAATGTAAACATATGTTTCCCCATATCCAAGCTGTTTTCCCCGGGCACCCCCCCCCTCTCTGATTCAGAGGGGTTGGGTTAAATGAGGGGTTGGGTTAAATGAAGGGTTGGGTTGAATGAGGGGTTGGGTTAAAATGAGGGGTTGGGTTAAATGAGGGGTTGGGTTAAATGAGGGGTTGGGTAAATGAGGGGTTGGGTTAAATGAGGGGTTGGGTTAAATGAGTGGTTGGCTAAATGAGGGGTTGGTTAAATGAGGGGTTGGGTTAAATGAGGGGTTGGGCTAAATGAGAGGTTGGGTTGAATGAGGGGTTGGGTTAAATGAGGGGTTGGGCTAAATGAGGGGTTGGGTTAAATGAGGGGTTGGGGTTAAATGAGGGGTTGGGGCTAAATGAGAGGTTGGGTTAAATGAGGGGGTTGGGGTTAAATGAGGGGTTGGGCTAAATGAGGGGTTGGGTTAAATGAGGGGTTGGGTTGAATGAGGGGTTGGGTAAATGAGGGTTGGTGTTAAATGAGGGGTTGGTTAATGAGGGTTGGGCTAAATGAGGGGTTGGGCTAAATGAGGGGTTGGGTTAAATGAGGGGTTGGGTTAAATGAGGGGGTTGGGGCTTAAATGAGGGGTTGGGTTGAATGAGGGTTGGGTTAAATGAGGGGTTGGGCTAAATGAGGGGTTGGGTTAAATGAGGGGTTGGGTTAAATGAGCGGTTGGGGCTAAATGAGAGGTTGGGTTAAATGAGGGGTTGGGTTAAATGAGGGGTTGGGCTAAATGAGGGGTTGGGTTAAATGAGGGGTTGGGTTGAATGAGGGTTGGGTTAAATGAGGGGTTGGGTTAAATGAGGGGTTGGGTTAATGAGGGGTTGGGTTAAATGAGGGGTTGGGTAAATGAGGGGTTGGGTTGAATGAGGGGTTGGGGTTTAAATGAGGGGTTGGGTTAAATGAGGGGTTGGGTTGAATGAGGGGTTGGGCTAAATGAGGCGTTGGGTTAAATGAGGGGTTGGTTAAATGAGGGGTTGGGTTAAATGAGGGGTTGGGTTAAATGAGGGGTTTGGGTTAAATGAGGGGTTGGGTTAAATGAGGAAGACACATTTCAGTTGAATTCATTCAGTTGTACAATGACTAGGTGTCCGCCCCTCCTTTTTCCTCTCCTTTACAATAAGAGAGAGAGTTTTTTGGGGTTGGGGGGGTGGCAACTGCTCGGTGTCTGACTGCAAGGCGCTACAGAGAGTAGTGTGAACGGCCCAGTACATCACTGGGGCCAAGCTTTCCTGCCATCCAGGACCTCTATACCAGGCGGTGTCAGAGGAAGGTCCCGAAAAATGTCAGACGCTTCTCTCTGCTACCCGGGGGAGGCAGGTAGCCTAGTGGTTAGAGGGGGGGGGGGGGGTAGCCTAGTGGTTAGAGGGGGGGGGGGGGGGGGGGGGGGGGGGTGCAGGTAGCCTGGTGGTTAGAGGGGGGAGGCAGGTAGCCTAGTGGTTAGAGGGGGAGGCAGGTAGCCTAGTGGTTAGAGGGGGGAGGCAGGTAGCCTAGTGGTTAGAGGGGAGGCAGGTAGCCTAGTGGTTAGAGGGGAGGCAGGTAGCCTAGTGGTTAGAGGGGGGGGCAGGTAGCCTAGTGGTTAGAGGGGGGGCAGGTAGTCTAGTGGTTAGAGGGGGGGCAGGTAGTCTAGTGGTTAGAGGGGGGGGGGGGCAGGTAGCCTAATGGTTAGAGGGGGGAGGCAGGTAGCCTAGTGGTTAGAGCGGGGGAGGCAGGTAGCCTAGTGGTTAAAGGGGGAGGCAGGTAGTCTAGTGGTTAGAGGGGGGAGGGCAGGTAGCCTAGAGGTTAGAGGGGAGGCAGGTAGCCTAGTGGTTAGAGGGGAGGCAGGTAGCCTAGTGGTTAGAGGGGGGAGGCAGGTAGCCTAGTGGTTTAGAGGGAGGCAGGTAGCTAGTGGGTTAGAGGGGGAGGCAGATAGCTAGTGGTTTAGAGGGGAGGCAGATAGCTAGTGGTTAGTGGGGGAGGGCAGGTAGCCTAGTGGTTAGAGGGGGAGGCAGGTTAGCCTAGGGTTAGAGGGGGTAGGCAGGTAGCCTAGTGGTTAGAGGGGAGGCAGGGAGCCTAGTGGTTAGAGGGGGAGGCAGGTAGCCTAGTGGTTAGAGGGGAGGCAGGTAGCCTAGTGGTTAGAGGGGGGAGGCAGGTAGCCTAGTGGGTTAGAGGGGAGGCAGGTACGCCTAGTGTTAGAGGGGGAGGCAGATAGCCTAGTGGTTAGAGGGGAGGCAGATAGCCTAGTGGTTAGTGGGGGGAGGCAGGTAGCCTAGTGGTTAGAGGGGGAGGCAGGTAGCCTAGTGTTAGAGGGGGTAGGCAGTAGTAGCCTAGTGGTTAGAGGGGGAGGCAGGTAGCCTAGTGGTTTAGAGGGGGAGGCAGGTAGCCTTGTGGTTAGAGGGGGGAGGCAGGTTAGCCTAGTGGTTATAGGGGGGAGGCAGGTAGCCTTGTGGTTAGAGGGGGGAGGCAGGTATCCTAGTGGTTAGAGGGGGAGGCAGGTAGCCTAGTGGTTAGAGGGGGAGGCAGGTAGCCTTGTGGTTAGAGGGGAGAGGCAGGTAGCCTAGTGGTTAGAGGGGGGACTCAGGTAGCCTAGTGGTTAGAGGGGGAGGCAGGTAGCCTAGTGGTTAGAGGGGGGAGGCAGGTAGCCTAGTGGTTAGAGGGGGGAGGCAGGTAACCTAGTGGTTAGAGAGGGAGGCAGGTAGCTAGTGGTTAGAGGGGAGGCAGGTAGCCTAGTGGTTAGAGGGGAGGCAGGTAGCCTAGTGGTTAGAGGGGGGGCAGGTAGCTAAGTGGTTAGAGGGGGGGCAGGTAGTCTAGTGGTTAGAGGGGGGGCAGGTAGTCTAGTGGTTAGAGGGGGGGCAGGTGCTAGTGGTTTAGAGGGGGGGCGGTAGCCTAGTGGTTAGAGGGGGGCAGGTAGCCTAGTGGTTAGAGGGGGGGCAGGAGTAGCCTAGTGGTTAGAGGGGGGAGGCAGGTAGCCCTAGTGCCTTAGAGGGGGAGGATGTTACTGGTCACATACACACCGGTTAGCAGATGTTATTGATCACATACACACGGGTTAGCAGAGTTCAGGGTCACATACACACGGTTAGCAGATGTTATTGGTCACATACACACGGTTAGCAGATGTTATTGGTCACATACACACGGTTAGCAGATGTTATTGGTCACATACACACGGTTAGCAGATGTTACTGGTCACATACATACGGTTAGCAGATGTTCATCGGTCACATACACACGGTTAGCAGATGTTACTGGTCACATACACACGGGTTAGCAGATGTTATTGGTCACATACACACGGTTAGCAGATGTTATTGGTCACATACACACGGTTAGCAGATGTTATTGGTCACATACACACGGTTAGCAGATGTTATCGGTCACATACACACGGTTTAGCAGATGTTATGGTCACATACACACGGTTAGCAGATGTTATCGGTCACATACACACGGTTAGCAGATGTTATCGGTCACATACACACGGTTAGCAGATGTTATCGGTCACATACACACGGTTAGCAGATGTTATTGGTCACATACACACGGTTAGCAGATGTTATTGGTCACATACACACGGTTAGCAGATGTTATCGGTCACATACACACGGTTAGCAGTTGTTATTGGTCACATACACACGGTTAGCAGATGTTATTGGTCACATACACACGGTTAGCAGATGTTACTGATCACATACACATGGTTAGCAGATTTCATCGGTCACATACACACAGTTAGCAGATTTCATCGGTCACATACACACGGTTAGCAGATTTCATCAGTCACATACACACGGTTAGCAGATTTCATCGGTCACATACACACGGTTTAGCAGATTTCATCGGTCACATACACACGGTTAGCAGATGTTATTGATCACATACACACGGTTAGCAGATTTCATCGGTCACATACACACGGTTAGCAGATTTCATCGGTCACATACACACGGTTAGCAGATTCCATCGGTCACATACACACGGTTAGCAGATTCATCGGTCACATACACACGGTTAGCAGATGTCATCGGTCACATACACACGGTTAGCAGATGTCATCGGTCACATTACACACGGTTAGCAGATGTTATTGGTCACATACACACGGTTAGCAGATGTTATTGGTCACATACACACGGTTAGCAGATGTTATTGGTCACATACACACGGTTAGCAGATGTTATCGGTCACATACACACGGTTAGCAGATGTTATTGGTCACATACACACGGTTAGCAGATGTTATCGGTTCAACATACACACGGTTAGCAGATGGTTATTGGTCACATACACACGGTTAGCAGATGTTATCGTCACATACACACGGTTAGCAGATGTTATTGGTCACATGCACACGGTTAGCAGATGTTATTGGTCACATACACACGGTTAGCAGATGTTATCGGTCACATACACAACGGTTAGCAGTTGTTATTGGTCACATACACACGGTTAGCAGAATGTTATTGGTCACATACACACGGTTAGCAGATGTTGTTACTGATCACATACACATGGTTAGCAGATTTCATCGGTCACATACACACAGTTAGCAGATTTTCATCGGTCACATACACACGGTTAGCAGATTTAATCAGTCAAATACACACGGTTAGCAGATTCATCGGTAACATACACCCGCGTTAGCAGATTTTCATCGGTCACATTACACACGGTTAGCAGATGTTATTGATCACATACACACGGTTTAGCAGATTTCATCGGTCAAATACACACGGTTAGCAGATTCATCGGTCACATACACACGGTTAGCAGATTCCATCGGTCACATACACACGGTTAGCAGATTTCTCGGTCACATACACACGGTTAGCAGATGCCATCGGTCACATACACACGGTTAGCAGATGTCATCGGTCACATACACACGGTTAGCAGATGTTATTGGTCACATACACACGGTTAGCAGATGTTATTGGTCACATACACACGGTTAGCAGATGTCATCGGTCACATACACACGGTTAGCAGATGTTACTGATCACATACACATGGTTATCAGATGGTATTGGTCACTACACACGGTTAGCAGATGTTATTGGTCACATGGTTAGCAGATGTTATTGGTCACATACACATGGTTAGCAGATGTTATCGGTCACATACACCGGTTAGCAGATGTTATTGGTCACATACACACGGTTAGCAGATGTTATGATCACATACACCTGGTTAGCAGATTTCATCGGTCACATACACACGGTTATCAGATGTCATCGGTCACATACACACGGTTAGCAGATTTCATCGGTCACATACACACGGTTAGCAGATGTCATCGGTCACATACACACGGTTAGCAGATTGTTATTGGTCACATACACACGGTTAGCAGATGTCATCGGTCACATACACACGGTTAGCAGATGTTATTGGTTCACAATACACACGGTTAGCAGATGTTATTGGTCACATACACACGGTTTAGCAGATTTCATCGGTCACATACACACGGTTAGCAGATGTCATTGGTCACATACACACGGTTAGCAGATGTTACTGGTCACATACACACGGTTAGCAGATGTTACTGTAGGGAAATGCTTATGCTTCTAGATCTGACAGTGCAGCAGTATCTACCAGGTAATATCTAACACATTCCACAACTAAACCTAATACACACAATCTAGTGAAGGAAAGGGATGAGAATATATAGATATAAAATATATAGATGAGCAGTGACAGAGTGGATAGATGCAATAGATAGTAAAGAATAGATAGTGAAGGATACAGTATACATTATATACATATGAGATGAGTAATGCGAGATATGTAAACATTCCTAAAGTGACTAGTGATCCATTTATTAAAGTGGCCAATGATATCAAGTCTGTATATGTAGAGCAGCAATTCCCATCAATTCCAATTATTGAAGTGGCTGGAGTTGAGTCAGTGTGTTGGCAGCAGCCACTCAATGTTAGTGGTGGCTGTTTAACAGTCTGATGGCCTTGAGATAGGTGCTGTTTTTCAGTTTCTCGGTCTCTGCTTTGATGCACCTGTACTGACCTCGCCTTCTGGATGATAGCGGGGGTGAACAGGCAGTGGCTCGGGTGGTTGATTGTCCTTGATGATCTTTATGGCCTTCCTGTGACATCGGGTGGTGTAGGTGTCCTGGAGGGCAGGGTAGTTTGCCCCCGGTGATGTGGCAGACCGCACCACCCTCTGAAGAGGTTGTGGGCGGAGCAGTTTCCGTACCAGGCGGTGATACAGCCGACAGGATGCTCTCAATTGTGCACCTGTAAAAGTTTTGGGGTTTTCGGTGACAAGCCAAATTTTTTCAGCCTCCTGAGGTTGAAGAGGCGCCTGTTGCACCTTCTTCACCACACTGTCTGTGTGAGTGGACCATTCAGTTTGTCAGTGATATGTACACCGAGGAACTTAAAAACTTTACACCTTCTCAACTACTGTCCCGTCGATGTGGATAGGGGCGTGCTCTCTGCTGTTTCCTGAAGTCCACAATCCTCTCCTTTTGTTTTGTTGACGTTGAGTGTGAGGTTATTTTTCCTGACACCACACTCCGAGGGCCCTCACCTCCTCCCTGTAGGCCGTCTCGTCGTTGTTGGTAATCAAGCCTACCACTGTAGTGTCGTCTGCAAACCACAAGGCTGAGGATGCACCCTTGTGGTGCCCCAGTGTTGAGGATCAGCGCGACTGGAGATGTTGTTTCACCACCTGGGGGCGGCCGTCAGGAAGTCCTGGACCCAGTTGCACAGGGCAGGGTCGAGTGTTGAATGCTGACCTCAAGTCAATGAACAGCATCTTACGTAGGTATTCCTCTTGTCAAGACTGGGATAGGGTGATGGCGATTGCATCGTCTGTGGATCTATTTGGCGGTAGGCAAATTGGAGTGGGTCTAGGGTGTCAGGTAGGGGTGGAGCTGATATGATTCTTGACTAGTCTCTCAAAGCACTTCATGATGACAGAAGCGAGTGCCATGGGGCGGTAGTCATTTAGTTTAGTTACCTTAGCTTTCTTGGGAACAGGAACAATGGTGGCCTTATTGAAGGATGTGGGGACAACAGACTGGGATAGGATTTGTGGAATATGTCCGTAAACACACCAGCCAGCTGGTCTGCTCAATGCGCTGAGGACACGGCTGGGGATGCATCTGGGCTGGCAGCCTGCGAGGGTTAACACGTTTAAATGTTTTACTCACCTCGGCCACGGAGAAGGAGAGCCCACAGTCTTGGTAGTCAGTGGCAATGTGTTATTGTCCTCAATTTCACAAAGAAGTTGTTTTCATTGTCTGGGAGCACCTGTTGTATTCAGCATCTAACGGTGAGGTCTACTACACCTTGTATTCAGCATCTAACTGTAAGGTCTACTACACCTGTTGTATTCAGTATCTAACTGTAAGGTCTACTACACCTGTTGTATTCAGCATTTCACTGTGAGGTCTACTACACCTGTTGTATTCAGCATCTAACTGTAAGGTCTACTACACCTGTTGTATTCAGTATCTAACTGTAAGGTCTACTACACCTGTTGTATTCAGCATTTCACTGTAAGGTCTACTACACCTGTTGTATTCAGCATTTCACTGTAAGGTCTACTACACCTGTTGTATTCAGCATCTAACTGTAAGGTCTACTACACCTGTTGTATTCAGCATCTAACTGTAAGGTCTACCTACACCTGTTGTATTCAACATCTAACTGTAAGGTCTACCTGCACCTGTTGTATTCAGCATCTAACTGTGAGGTCTACCTACACCTGTTGTATGTATTCAGCATCTCACTGTAAGGTCTACTAAACCTGTTGTATTCAGCATCTCACTGTAAGGTCTACTACACCTGTTGTATTCAGCATCTAACTGTGAGGTCTACCTACACCTGTTGTATGTATTCAGCATCTCACTGTAAGGTCTACTACACCTGTTGTATTCAGCATCTAACTGTGAGGTCTACTACACCTGTTGTATTCAGCATCTAACTGTGAGGTCTACCTACACCTGTTGTATTCAGCATCTAACTGTAAGGTCTACTACACCTGTTGTATTCAGGTCTACTACACCTGTTGTATTCAGCATCTAACTGTAAGGTCTAATACACCTGTTGTATTCAGCATCTAACTGTAAGGTCTACTAACCTGTTGTATTCAGGTGTACTACACCTGTTTTTTTCAGCATCTAACTGTAAGGTCTACTACACCTGTTGTATTCAGCATCTAACTGTAAGGTCTACTACACCTGTTGTATTCAGCATCTAACGGTAAGGTCTACTACACCTGTTCTATTCAGCATCTAACTGTAAGGTCTACTACACCTGTTGTATTCAGGTCTACTACACCTGTTGTATTCAGCATCTAACTGTAAGGTCTACTACACCTGTTGTATTCAGCATCTAACTGTAAGGTCTACTAACCTGTTGTATTCAGCATCTAACTGTAAGGTCTACTACACCTGTTGTATTCAGCATCTAACTGTAAGGTCTACTACACCTGTTGTTTCAGGTCTACTACACCTGTTGTATTCAGCATCTAACTGTAAGGTCTAACTACACTGTTGTATTCAGCATCTAACTGTAAGGTCTACTACACTGTTGTATTCAGCATCTAACTGTAAGGTCTACTACACCTTTGTATTCAGGGTCTACTACACCTGTTGTATTCAGCATCTAACTGTAAGGTCTACTACACCTGTTTTGTATTCAGCATCTAACTGTAAGGTCTACTACACCTGTTGTATTCAGCACTCTACTAAGGTCTACTACACTGTTGTATTCAGCATCTAACTGTAAGGTCTACTACACCTGTTGTATTCAGGTCTACTACACCTGTTGTATTCAGCATCTAACTGTAAGGTCTACTACACCTGTTGTATTCAGGTCTACTACACCTGTTGTATTCAGGTCTACTACACCTGTTGTATTCAGGTCTACTACACCTGTTGTATTCAGGTCTACTACACTGTTGTATTCAGGTCTACTACACCTGTGTATTCAGCATCTAACTGTAGGTCTACTACACCTGTGTATTCAGGTCTACTACACCTGTTGTATTCAGCANCAGAGTGAAAGAGATGGGTAAAGAGAGAAAGGTACAGAGAGAAAGCTAAAGAGAGAGAGGTAGAAAGAGGTACAGAGACAGAGAGAGGTAAAAGAGAGAATGGTAAAGAGAGAGAGGTACAGAGACAGAGAGAGGTAAGAGAGAAAGGTAAAGAGAGAGAGGTAAAGAAAGAGAGGTAGAGAGAGGTTAAGAGATAGAGGTAAAGAGAGAGAGGTAAAGAGAGAGAAGGTAAAGCGAGAGAAGGTAAAGAGAGAGAGGAACAGAGGTAAAGAGAGAGAGGAACAGAGAGTAACAGAGAGAGGTAAAGAGAGAGAGGAACAGAGGTAAAGAGAGAGAAGGTAAAGAGAGAGAGGTAAAGAGAGAGAGGTACAGAGAGAGAGGTACAGAGAGAGAAGGTAAGAGAGAGAGGAACAGAGAGAGAGGTACAGAGAGAGAGAAGGTAAAGAGAGAGAGGTACAGAGATAGAGGTATAGAGAGAGAGGAACAGAGAGGTAAAGAGAGAGGGGTACAGAGAGAGGGGGAGGGGGGGTAAAGAGGGAGAGAGAGAAATCCAATCGAGTTCCCTGAGGTTCCAACACTGCTCAACACTGACCTTCAGAAGGAGACAAGAGGAACCCTTCCTGAAGACCATCTCCAGTTTAATGATACCATCAGCTGGCAGGTAATTACCAATAGGGTCTGACTACCTTGGCTTCCAGACTGTTCTGCATTCTAACCTACCTGTACACCGTTGCCAATAATGCAACAAATTGGCTAAAGCAGAAACATACTAGCAACCCGGCTCGTTTCCCAACCTTGGGGCTTGTACATTATGCCAACTATATAATTGACTATGAGTAATAATCCCTCTCATGTACTGTATGAATCTCAATGGGTGTAGTGTCTTTATTCTACAGTTTATTTTGCCTGTTGATTGTCACTACAGTCAGTGATGCATTGAGGAGATAAAGATGCATCAGTCCCTCCACAGATTGAAGCAGAACATACTATTTTTTTTTTATTTATTTAACCTTTATTTAACCCCCCCGGCACACACAGCTCCTCATCTCCCATCTTCTTTTAATCCAAAATCACTGCTTGGACACAGCAGGCTCTCTGTGTTCTCAGCCACAGTAGCCATCTGCTGATGAGGAGATAGATAGCTGCTTGGTCAAATGGGATTTTAGGTAGAGACTCCATTTTGGTTTCCTGAAACCAACATTTTTTTTTTTTAAAGCAGACACATTTACAACCGGCTCACGTGAGACCCAGCCATTCACTGAGAACCCAGATGAAGTGATAGAGCCTGGCCAAGAGAAGCCAGCTTCTCTAAGGCAATTCCTACCCAAACCCAAAGTCACCAAACAGAACCTGAATAGAACAAAACCTGGCAACACTTACACTGCTGAAACACACAGAAAAATAAGCGCCAAAATGGCACTCAATATGCACTTTATAGGGAATAGGGTCCTGGTCTAAAGTAGTGCATTATAAAGGGAACAGGATGCCAGACACAGTCACAGTCTATCCCTCACCAGGAACCTCGAACATTGAAAAAATATCATGTAAAATAAAAACTATTTTTTATTATGAAATAATCCCACAGCAGGCACAATATATTGATCTGGGGGGTTGCTATGGCGGGTTGCTGGGTGCGTTGTCAGCCGGTGGCAGTCTAAAATGTAGAATTGATGGAGCAGTGTTTGACACTGTGTGTAATATTATCTAGAATATAGTTCTATTGGGTCCTCTCTGGCTGGGAATGGGGGAGGAGAGGAGAGGGGATGGAGGGGGGGGTGGAAGTGTGTAATCTAGGATATAATTCTATTGGGTCCTCTCTGGCTGGGAATGGGGGAGGAGAGGAGAGGGGATGGAGGGGGGGGGTGGTAGTGTGTAATCTAGGATATAATTCTATTGGGTCCTCTCTGGCTGGGAATGGGGGAGGAGAGGAGAGGGGATGGAGGGGGGGGGTGGTAGTGTGTAATCTAGGATATAATTCTATTGGGTCCTCTCTGGCTGGGAATGGGGGAGGAGAGGAGAGGGGATGGAGGGGGGGGGGTGGTAGTGTGTAATCTAGGATATAATTCTATTGGGTCCTCTCTGGCTGGGAATGGGGGAGGAGAGGAGAGGGGATGGAGGGGGGGTGGTAGTGTGTAATCTAGGATATAATTCTATTGGGTCCTCTCTGGCTGGGAATGGGGGAGGAGAGGGGATGGAGGGTGAGGGGTGGTGGGGTGGTAGTGTGTAATCTAGGATATAATTCCATTGAGCATCCTCTGGCTAGTGTTGGAAAGGGTTGGGGGAGAGAATGGGGAGAGAGGTGTGGTAGCAGTGTTGTTTGTGGAAAGGGGGGAGGAGGGAGAGATGGGGAGAGGGGTGATGTTGTAGAATTTGTGGAAAGGGAGAGCAGAGATTGGCTGTCTGGGCCAAGTGTAAGTTGAGGTATTGTACATCAGTTTTTTTTTCTCACTCCAGGAACCCCATTGGTTAGCTGGGGAACAGGAACAGTAGTATTCTAAATCTCGGTGTGGTGTGTGTGTGTGTTGTGTGTGTGTGTGTGTGTGTGTGTGTGTGTGTGTGTGTGTGGTGTTGTGTGGTGTTGTGTGTGTGTGTGTGTGTGGTGTGTGTGTGTGTGTGTGTGTGTGTGTGTGTGTGTGTGTGTGTGTGTGTGTGTGTGTGTGTGTGTGTGTGTGTGTGTGTGTGTGTGTGTGTGTGTGTGCTCTAGGTGTGTGTGTATGTGTGTTTTTGACCTGGTGTCAAACTGACTGTGTCTGTTTTTTTGTCTTACTCAGACATTTGAGGCGGGATCGATTTGAGCAACATGATAACTGAGTTATCTGACTGTTTCATTGACTGACTGTGATGTTTCCTCTCTCACTCTCTCTCTCTCGCTCCCTCCCTCCCTCCACTGATAGGTCGACAGACGTGCCCACCTGAGAAGTTTGACTGTGGGGGGTCAACCAGCAAGTGTGTCTCGTTGTCATGGAGATGTGACGGTGAAAGGGACTGTGAGAACGGAGCGGATGAGAACCAATGTTCCGCAGGTAAGACTGAAGCGGGTGGGGGGGAATACAGAGAGAGAGAAATACAGAGAGAGGGAGAAATACACAGAGAGAGGGAGAAATACAGAGAGAGAGGGAGAAATACAGAGAGAGAGAGAGAAATACACAGAGAGAGGGAGAAATACAGAGAGAATGAGAAATACAGAGAGAGAGAAATACAGAGAGAGAGGGAGAAATACAGAGAGAGAGAGAGAAATACACAGAGAGAGGGAGAAATACAGAGAGAATGAGAAATACAGAGAGAATGAGAAATACAGAGAGAGAGGGAGAAATACAGAGAGAATGAGAAATACAGAGAGAATGAGAAATACAGAGAGAGAGGGAGAATACAGAGAGAGAGAGAGAGAGAAATACACAGAGAGAGGGAGAAATACAGAGAGAGAGAGACATACACAGAGAGAGGGAGAAATACAGAGAGAATGAGAAATACAGAGAGAGGGAGACATACAGAGAGAGGGAGAAATACAGAGAGAATGAGAAATACAGAGAGAGGGAGACATACAGAGAGAGGGAGAATACAGAGAGGGAGAGAAATACAGAGAGGGAGAGAAATACAGAGAGGGAGAGAAATACAGAGAGGGAGAGAAATACAGAGAGGGAGAGAAATACAGAGAGAGAGAGAGAAATACAGAGAGGGAGAGAAATACAGAGAGGGAGAGAAATACAGAGAGGGAGAAATACAGAGAGAGAGAAATACAGAGAGGGAGAGAAATACAGAGAGAGAGAAATACAGAGAGGGAGAGAAATACAGAGAGGGAGAAATACAGAAGAGAGAAAGAAATACAGAAGAGAGAGAAATACAGAAGAGAGAGAAATAGAATAATGGTTAGATCCTCCATTGAGAGATAATCAAAGACTGACTAAATGTAATGAAAGTGTGAGTGAAGAGATGATAGATATATGTTCCTCATGATCATTTGTTTCAGCTTGTGGAGAGAAGAAACATAGTTTAAGGAGATGAAGGTGTTGGTACAAATAGCAGACAGTCCCAGCTGCCAGTGTTGTTGGTGTGTGTTGATGTGTAGAACCTTCAGACTTCAGAGTTGTTTCCTCCACTGACTTTCCCTTGATCAATTAGCCCTGACGCTGTGTGAGACTGTCGTTTCCTTGATCAATTCTCCCTGACGCTGTGTGAGACTGTCGTTTTTCCTCCCTGACGCTGGGTGAGACTGTTGTTTCCTCCCTGACGCTGGGTGAGACTGTTGTTTCCTCCCTGACGCTGTGTGAGACTCGTTTCCTTGATCAATTCTCCCTGACGCTGTGTGAGACTGTCGTTTCCTTGATCAATTCTCCCTGACGCTGTGTGAGACTGTCGTTTCCTTGATCAATTCTCCCTGACGCTGTGTGAGACTGTCGTTTCCTTGATCAATTCTCCCTGACGCTGTGTGAGACTGTCGTTTCCTTGATCAATTCTCCCTGACGCTGTGTGAGACTGTCGTTTCCTCCCTGACGCTGTGTGAGTGGAAAAGTAGGTTTCTACAACAGCTCATAAGTAGGGTAGATTTGTCTCTCTGAATGGCTGAGATTGAAACGTCATCTTTCCGTCTGTCCGTCTGTCTGTCTGTGTGTAGTGAGAAGGCTGTGAAGGGGTTGCTCACACGCATTATATGTCTCACACACACACACACACACACACACACACACACACACACACACACACACACACACACACACACACACACTCCCATCCACACGGCAAGCCAGAGAGAAATCGTCCACCTTGCCGTTCTCCACCCAATACGAGAGCCATAATAGCAGCATTGATTTCCCCCTGCTTAGACATGTGACCTATAGTAATATTGATCTCCCTGCGTTTCCCGTTTAGAGGATATTATGTATCATACATATAACCTTTACCAGATCTAACAGCTTCCTGCCAGGCCATTAGGGAAAACAAAAGGGCCTCTCAGAATACAGGTTTTTACTGAATACACACACACCAGAGGAGGCTGGTGGGATATTCTATAGGAGAACGGGCTCATTGTAATAGCTGGAATGGAATAAATGGAACCGTCAAACCTGGTTTCCTTGTGTTTGATTTGTTTTGACTCCGTTCCATTAATTCCATTCAAGCTATTACAATGAGCCAGTATAGCTCCTCCCACCAGCCTCCTCTGGCACACACACACACACACACATACACACAAACACACACACACACACACAGGTTTTCGGGGTTATCTGAGGTCAAACCTAAAATAGACCAACACACACTGAGACTGTCTGAAGCTGGAGGGGCGATGATCTTCACTTCGCCCTCTATCTCTTTCCCTTCTCTCCCCACTATCTCTCTCCCCTCTATCTCTAGCCCCTCTCTCCCCTCTGTCTCTCTCCCCTCTCTCAACCCTCTCTAGTTTACCCTGAGTTAGCCATAATGTTTAGCCCTAGTGTTAGTCCTAGTGTTAGTCCTAGTGTTAGTCCTAGTGTTTAGTCCTAGTGTTAGTCCTAGTGTTAGTCCTAGTGTTTAGTCCTAGTGTTTAGTCCTAGTGTTTAGTCCTAGTGTTAGCCCTAGTGTTAGTCCTAGTGTTAGTCCTAGTGTTTAGTCCTAGTGTTTAGTTCTAGTGTTAGTTCTAGTGTTTAGTCCTAGTGTTTAGCCTTCATTCCCTCAGAGAGAGAGAGAGAGAGTTTTGAGAGGCAGGTATCCTAGTGGTTAGAGGCAGGTATCCTAGTGGTTAGAGGCAGGTAGCCTAGTGGTTAGAGGAAGGTATCCTAGTGGTTAGAGCATTGGACTTGTAACCAATAGGTTGCAAGATTGAATCCCCGAGCTGACAAGATAAAAATATGCCGTTCTGGCCCTGAACAAGGCAGTTAACTTGTTCCTAGGCCGTCATGGTAAATAAGAATGTGTTCTTAACTGACTTGCCTAGTTAAATACATACAGCTATCAAAGCCATAGGCATCTATCTACCTCAGGATCAATCTATTCACTAGTTATAGTGTGTTGCCAGTATTCAGCCACACTGTATCCCTATAGTCACACAGTATTATATCATCTGATCTCTGTATATCTCTATCGTTACATCTGGGAGTTTGTAGACGGGTAATGAACGCATAAGCTGTTGTTGATGTAGTCATGCAAGCCAATCGGCCGTGCGCCTCAGCCTGTATCACATCCTCTTACACCCTAATGGATCGAAACACGAAGGGAGCTCCTCTGTCTCTACTGTTATTCATCACATTGAAATGACATGGCTATCAAGGAAACTTCTCACATATCTCATTCCCTTTTCATTTCTATTGTATTGACACCGGGGGGGACTTATATTGGCTCCATGTTCGTTCTATCGCCTTTTTATCTATCACAACCATATACGAAGTGGAAAATAAGATTGGTTATTACATCTTAGAAATATTTCATGGAGGTTCTGATGATAATTGATTTCCTGCCTGACGTGGTATGTCCGTCTGTGATCCTGGCTCTCCAGCTGTAATAACCTGCAGAAATGGGTTTTTGATCTATGATTTAAGAGAGGGAGTATATGGGGCTGCGTGCATATCACTATGAACGCTGTCAGACTCTGATGATCTGTATCCCAACCCCCCCCCCCACACACATACGCATCCCTGCCTCCACCCTTTGGCTCCTGCTCTAGTTCTCTCTTCTCTTCTCCCCATCCCCCTACTTCCTCACACACCCCTCCCTCCCCATCCCCCCACCTCCTCACACACCCCTCCCTCCCCATCCCCCTACCTCCTCACACACCCCTCCCCATCCCCCTACCTCCTCACACACCCCTCCCTCCCCATCCCCCTACCTCCTCACACACCCTTCCCCATCCCCCTACCTCCTCACACACCCCTCCCTCCCCATCCCCCTACCTCCTCACACACCCCTCCCTCCCCATCCCCCTACCTCCTCACACACCCCTCCATCCCCATCCCCCTACCTCCTCACACACCCCTCCCTCCCCATCCCCCTACCTCCTCACACACCCCTCCCTCCCCATCCCCCTACCTCCTCACACACCCCTCCATCCCCATCCCCCTACCTCCTCACACACCCCTCCATCCCCATCCCCCTACCTCCTCACACACCCCTCCCTCCCCATCCCCCTACCTCCTCACACCCCCCTCCCTCCCCACCCCCCTACCTCCTCACACACCCCTCCCTCCCCATCCCCCTACCTCCTCACACACCCCTCCCTCCCCATCCCCCTACCTCCTCACACACCCCTCCCTCCCCATCCCCCTACCTCCTCACACACCCCTCCCTCCCCATCCCCCTACCTCCTCACACACCCCTCCCTCCCCATCCCCCTACCTCCTCACACACCCTTCCCCATCCCCCTACCTCCTCACACACCCCTCCCTCCCCATCCCCCTACCTCCTCACACACCCCTCCATCCCCATCCCCCTACCTCCTCACACACCCCTCCATCCCCATCCCCCTACCTCCTCACACACCCCTCCCTCCCCATCCCCCTACCTCCTCACACACCCCTCCCTCCCCATCCCCCTACCTCCTCACACACCCCTCCCTCCCCATCCCCCTACCTCCTCACACACCCCTCCCTCCCCATCCCCCTACCTCCTCACACACCCCTCCCTCCCCATCCCCCTACCTCCTCACACACCCCTCCCTCCCCATCCCCCTACCTCCTCACACACCCCTCCATCCCCATCCCCCTACCTCCTCACACACCCCTCCCTCCCCATCCCCCTACCTCCTCACACACCCCTCCCTCCCCATCCCCCTACCTCCTCACACACCCCTCCCTCCCCATCCCCCTACCTCCTCACACACCCCTCCCTCCCCATCCCCCTACCTCCTCACACACCCCTCCCTCCCCATCACCCTACCTCCTCACACACCCCTCCCTCCCTCCCCATCCCCCTACCTCCTCACACACCCCTCCCTCCCCATCCCCCTACCTCCTCACACACCCCTCCATCCCCATCCCCCTACCTCCTCACACACCCCTCCCTCCCCATCCCCCTACCTCCTCACACACCCCTCCCTCCCCATCCCCCTACCTCCTCACACACCCCTCCCTCCCCATCCCCCTACCTCCTCACACACCCCTCCCTCCCCATCCCCCTACCTCCTCACACACCCCTCTCTCCTCCCTATTTCCACCTCCCTGTGGAATCAACTGCTAATTGAGCTTATCCATATGTTGAATTATACATGGTCCAGGCTGGGAGGGTCTTTGTTTGATTTTAAAAGCCCTCTGAAGAAAGTTTAGCAGCTTTTAATTGATGATAATGTGGAATCAGGTTAATTTAGGCACCCCGGCCCTCCCGCTGCTCCTAGCTGGAGTTGGGATGGGAGGATGGGGATGGTGTTACTTCTGAATGAATGGAGAGATGAACGGGGGAGTAGAGGCAATGGGGGGGGATAAGGAGAGAGGCTGTAGCTTTCATGTTGACCACGGAACTCGCACATCAAAAGGCTTGGTTTGTTGTGCGCCTGTGTGTTTTTGGTTCGTGTGAATCATATGGATGTGTGTCATTTCTGTCCAAGCAGCAGAGTGAGTCTCTCTGTCCCAAGATAATGAGTTGGGCTCTCTCAGGCTCAATAATAATGACTCATTTGTTCATGTTGAATGACGATCACCACAGAAGTCAGGTTGAATTCAACAGAGCTCCGCAGCCTGTCTGTCTGAGGGACTTAGAGTGCAACGACATGTTTCTCATTTATTTATACAGAAGATGATTTGTCTGTCAGGCCGCAGGTCTGTGGAGAGAGAAAAGGACGTGTTTATTATCACAAGATATTCAATGTTGCCTCACCACAGTTATCTCTGTCTGTTTTTCTCACATAAATACAGTATATACAGTGGGGCAAAAAAGTATTTAGTCAGCCACCAATTGTGCAAGTTCTCCCACTTAAAAAGATGAGAGAGGTCTGTAATTTTCATCATAGGTACACTTCAACTATGACAGACAAAATGAGAAAAAAAATCCAGAAAATCACATTGTAGGATTTTTTATGAATTTATTTGCCAATTATGGTGAGAAATAAGTATTTGGTCAATAACAAAAGTTTATCTCAATACTTTGTTATATACCCTTTGTTGGCAATGACAGAGGTCAAACGTTTTCTGTAAGTCTTCACAAGGTTTTCACACAATGTTGCTGGTATTTTGGCCCATTCCTCCATGCAGATCTCAAGCAGTGATGTTTTGGGGCTGTTGCTGGGCAACACGGACTTTCAACTCCCTCCAAAGATTTTCTATGGGGTTGAGATCTGGAGACTGGCTAGGCCACTCCAGGACCTTGAAATGCTTCTTACGAAGCCACTCCTTCATTGCCCGGGCGGTGTGTTCATTGTCATGCTGAAAGACCCAGCCACGTTTCATCTTCAATGCCCTTGCTGATGGAAGGAGGTTTTCACACAAAATCTCACGATACATGGCCCCATTAATTTTTTCCTTTACACGGATCAGTCGTCCTGGTCCCTTTACAGAAAAACAGCCCCAAAGCATGATGTTTCCACCCCCATGCTTCACAGTAGGTATGGTGTTCTTTGGATGCAACTCAGCATTCTTTGTCCTCCAAACACGACGAGTTGAGTTTTTACCAAAAAAGTTATATTTTGGTTTCATCTGACCATATGACATTCTCCCAATCTTCTTCTGGATCATCCAAATGCTCTCTAGCAAACTTCAGACGGGCCTGGACATGTACTGGCTTAAGCAGGGGGACACGTCTGGCACTGCAGGATTTGAGTCCCTGGCGGCGTAGTGTGTTACTGATGGTAGGCTTTGTTACTTTGGTCCCAGTTCTCTGCAGGTCATTCACCAGGTCCCCCCGTGTGGTTCTGGGATTTTTGCTCACCGTTCTTCTGATCATTTTGACCCCACGGGGTGAGATCTTGCGTGGAGCCCCAGATCGAGGGAGATTATCAGTGGTCTTGTATGTCTTCCATTTCCTAATAATTGCTCCCACAGTTGATTTCTTCAAACCAAGCTGCTTACCTAATGCAGATTCAGTCTTCCTAGCCTAGTGCAGGTCTACAATTTTGTTTCTGGTGTCCTTTGACAGCTCTTTGGTCTTGGCCATAGTGGAGTTTGGAGTGTGACTGTTTGAGGTTGTGGACAGGTGTCTTTTATACTGATAACAAGTTCAAACAGGTGCCATTAATACAGGTAACGAGTGGAGGACAGAGGAGCCTCTTAAAGAAGAAGTTACAGGTCTGTGAGAGCCAGAAATCTTGCTTGTTTGTAGGTGACCAAATAAATAAAAATGTTTTAGTACATTACTTTTAACTCCCTGCCTTCCCACAGTAGCTTAGTTCCTAGTGTACAGGCAGAGTGGTCCTGAGGGAGTTAGCTGTCGTGTAACAGGCAGTGTGGTCCTGAGGGAGTTAGCTGTAGTGTAACAGGCAGTGTGGTCCTGAGGGAGTTAGCTGTAGTGTACAGGCAGTGTGGTCCTGAGGGAGTTAGCTGTAGTGTACAGGCAGTGTGGTCCTGAGGGAGTTAGCTGTAGTGTACAGGCAGTGTGGTCCTGAGGGAGTTAGCTGTAGTGTAACAGGCAGTGTGGTCCTGAGGGAGTTAGCTGTAGTGTACAGGCAGTGTGGTCCTGAGGGAGTTAGCTGTAGTGTAACAGGCAGTGTGGTCCTGAGGGAGTTAGCTGTAGTGTACAGGCAGTGTGGTCCTGAGGGAGTTAGCTGTAGTGTACAGGCAGTGTGGTCCTGAGGGAGCTCTTAACTAGCTGTGATCTGAACATCAGAAGAACACACTGCTACAAATAGACTCTTATTATAGCTACATACTATAGTTATAAGGCAAGTCAACTACCTAATATTGCCATTCTGTACAGTACAGTACACTACTGTACCAACTAGCCATACACAAGACAGGGAGAGCTGTGCTCAGGGTCAAGTAGAGTTTATACTGGGCGGTTAAGAACGTTCGGCCAGTAACTGAAATGTTGCTGGTTTGAATCCCCAAGCCGGTAAGGTGGAGAAATCTGCCGTTCTGCCCTTGAGCATGGCAGTTAACCCCCAACAACTGCTCTCTCCGCACCTCTCTGATTCAGAGGGGTTGGGTTAAATGCGGAAGACACATTTCAGCTGAATGCATTCATTTGCGCAACTGACTAGGTATCCCCCTTTCCCTGTATGTCCCAGGTTAACCTGAGGGTGTAATACATCACTATATCTCTGGAATCCCCTCCGCTGTGGCGTGGAGCACAGTGGAGCTTGTTCAATCAATGAGCTGTCTGTCACGGCAGGAGTGTACAGTACACTTTTAGAAAAAGGGTTCCAAAGGGGTTCTTCAGCTGTTCCTGTAGGAGAACCCTTTTTTGTTTCCCTCTGTGGAAAGGGTTATGCATGGAAAACTAGTTCTTCAAAGGGTTCTCCTATGGCAGGGATCATCAACGAGATTCAGCCGTGGGCCAATTTATTTCTTTAGCGGAAGGTCAATGGGTCGGAACATAATTATAAATATTTTGTAGACTGCAAATTGACTGCAAGAAGCCCAAACAGCAAGAAGCCCAAACAGCAAGAAGCCCAAATGGATATAATATTTGATACTAAAACATAATCATTTCAAACCTTGCTTACATTTGTATACAAACACATATACAGTGGGGAGAACAAGTATTTGATACACTGCCGATTTTGCAGGTTTTCCTACTTACAAAGCATGTAGAGGTCTGTAATTTTTATCATAGGTACACTTCAACTGTGAGAGAAGGAATCTAAAACAAAAATCCAGAAAATCACATTGTATGAGTTTTAAGAAATTTATTAGCATTTTATTGCATGACATAAGTATTTGATACATCAGAAAAGTAGAACTTAATATTTGGTATTAAAATGAAAATCACTTGGAACTAATTTGTTGGTGTTTTTCCAGTCTTTTGTGAGTGTAGGGAGCAGCGTTGGTGTAACCTAGCCCGTAGCAGTGTGGTTGGACTAGCCAGCGCTAGCCTACACTGACTGTGTTACTCTGTGCTCTACAGGGAAATCCAGTTAGGAGAGGCCCAAGGGACTCGTTGCTCTTTTCACATCAGTAAAACAGTGTTGCGTGCCTGAACTGGGATCGATGCTGTCGGGAGGAGAGTTGCTGTTTCTGAGTGTATGTGTGTGTGTGTATTTTTTGTGCAGGCTGGACATGTGAGAACATGTGAGAACATCAAGGTATAGTGATATACCTTGATATTCTCACCTGTCCAGCCTGCACAAAAAATACAGTTTCCAGCCTATTATTTGATAACAGATCAAGAGAGTTTGGAAGAGTCCATCCACCTTTATAAATTACAGAGGAAGAGCTGTGTGTGTGTGTGTGTGTGTGTGCTTGTGTGTATGTGTGTGTGTGTGTGTGTGTGTGTGTGTGTGTGTGTGTGTGTGTGTGTGTGTGCGTGTGTGTGTGTGTGTGTGTGTGTGTGTGTGTGTGTGTGTGTGTGTGTGTGTGTGTGTGTGTGTGTGTGTGTGTGTGTGTGTGTGTGTGTGTGTGTGTGTGTGTGTGTGTGTGTGTGTGTGTGTTTGAATCCCGAACGCTCGACTTGGCGCAGCATCCAGTCTCCATTAAAAAGCCCTTAATTTATAATCCTTTCACACTGGGCCTGTGACTGTGTAGGTGTAATGGGATGTGGGCATGGAACACACACACGCACGCACACACACACACACACACACACACACACACACACACACACACACACACACACACACACACACACACGCACGCACGCACGCACACACACACACACACACACACAGAGGTGGTGCGGTTGTTTCAGACTAGCCATTTCCCAATAGCTTCTAAAAACATTGGCTCATTTGCTGTTCTCCTCTAAGCACTTCTCTCCCCCTCACACCCACACCATATCACACAAAGATGGAACTGCAGCTGGGAGGTGGTCCGACCCAAACCTAAAACATTAGCAGCTTCCTCACAGGGCCTGAGGAAAACAGAGAGGGATTGAGGGAGGGAGAGAGAGAGAATGATAGGGAGGGAGAGAAAGAGAGAGAGAGAATGATGGGGAGGGGGGAGGGAGGGAGAGAGAGAATAATGGAGAGTGGGGAGGGAGAGAGAGAGAGAGTGATGGGGAGGGGGAGGGAGAGAGAGAGAGAATGATGGGGAGTGGGGAGGGGGAGAGAGAGAGAATAATGGAGAGGGGGAGGGAGAGAAAGAGAATGATGGGGAGGGGGGAGAGAGAGAGAGGGAGAAAGATAATGATGGAGAGGGGGGAGAGAGAGAGAGAGAAAGAGAATGATGGAGAGGGGGAGAGAGAGAGAGACTGATGGAGAGGGGAAGAGAGAGAGAGAGAATGATGGAGAGGGGGAGAGAGAGCGAGAGAGAGAGAGAGAGAGAATGATGGAGACGGGGGAGAGAGAGAGAGAAAGAGAATGATGGAGAGGGGGGAGAGAGAGAGAGAAAGAGAATGATGGAGAGGGGGAGAGAGAGAGAATGATGGAGGGGAGAGAGAGAGAATGATGGAGACGGGGGAGAGAGAGAGAAAGAGAATGGGGGAGAGAGAGAGAGTGATGGAGAGGGGGGAGAGAGAGAGAGAATTATGGAGAGGAGAGAGAGAGAAAGAGAATGATGGAGAGGGGGAGAGAGAGAGAATGATGGAGAGGAGAAAGAGAAAGAGAATAATGGAGAGGAGGAAGAGAGAGAGAGAATGATGGAGGGGAGAGAGAGAGAAAGAGAATGATGGAGAGGGGGGAGAGAGAGAATTATGGAGATGGGAGATAGAGAGAATGATGGAGAGGGGGGAGAGAGAGAGATAATGATGGAGGGGAGAGAGAGAGAAAGAGAATGATGGAGAGGGGGGAGAGAGAGAGAGAATGATGGAGGGGGGGAGAGAGGGAGAAAGAGAATGATGGAGAGCGGGGAGAGAGAGAGAGAATTATGGAGAGGGGGGAGAGAGAGAAAGATAATGATGGAGAGGGGGAGAGCGAGAGAATGATGGAGAGGGGGGAGAGAGAGAGAGAATGATGGAGGGGGGAGAGAGAAAGAAAATGATGGAGAGGGGGGAGCGAGAGAGAGAATTAGGGAGAGGGGGAGAGAGAGAGAGAAAGATAATGATGGAGAGGAGGAGAGAGAGAGAATGATGGAGAAGGGGGGAGAGAGAGAATGATGGAGAAGGGGGAGAGAGTGATGGAGAAGGGGGGAGAGAGAGAATGATGGAGAAGGGGGAGAGAGAGTGATGGAGAAGGGGGGAGAGCGAGAATGATGGAGAAGGGGGAGAGAGAGAGTGATGGAGAAGGGGAGAGAGAGAGAGTGATGGAGAGGGGGAGAACGAGAAAGAGAATGATGGAGAGGGGGGAGAGAGAGAGAATGATGGAGAGGGGGGAGAGAGAGAGAATGATGGAGAGGGGGGAGAGAGAGAGACTGATAGAGAGGGGAAGAGAGAGTGAGAGAATGATGGAGAGGGGAGAGAGAGAGACTGATGGAGAGGGGGGAGAGAGAGAATGATGGAGACGGGGGAGAGAGAGAGTGATGGAGAGGGGAAGAGAGAGTGAGAGAATGATGGAGAGGGGGGAGAGAGAGAATGATAGAGAGGGGGGAGAGAGAGAGACTGATGGAGAGGGGGAGAGAGAGAATGATGGAGAGGGGGGAGAGAGAGAGACAATGATGGAGAGGGTGGAGAGAGAGAGAGAATGATGGAGAGGGGGAGAGAGCGAGAATGATGGAGAGGGGGGAGAGAGAGAGAGAGTGATGGAGAGGGGGAGAGAGAGAGAATGATAGAGAGGGGGGGAGAGAGAGAGGGAGAATGATGGAGAGGGGGAGAGAGAGAGACTGATAGAGAGGGGAAGAGAGAGTGAGAGAATGATGGAGAGGGGAGAGAGAGAGAGACTGATGGAGAGGGGGGAGAGAGAGAATGATGGAGACGGGGGAGAGAGAGAGTGATGGAGAGGGGAAGAGAGAGTGAGAGAATGATGGAGAGGGGGGAGAGAGAGAATGATGGAGAGGGGGGAGAGAGAGAGACTGATGGAGAGGGGGAGAGAGAGAATGATGGAGAGGGGGAGAGAGAGAGAGAATGATGGAGAGGGTGGAGAGAGAGAGAGAATGATGGAGAGGGGGAGAGAGAGAGAATGATGGAGAGGGGGGAGAGAGAGAGAGAGTGATGGAGAGGGGGAGAGAGAGAGAATGATAGAGAGGGGGAGAGAGAGAGGGAGAATGATGGAGAGGGGGGAGAGAGAGAATGATGGAGAGGGGGGGAGAGAGAGGGAGAATGATGGAGAGGGAGAGGGGGAGAGAGAGGGAGAATGATGGAGAGGGGGGAGAGAGAGGAAGAATGATGGAGAGAGGGGGAGAGAGAGAGAATGATGGAGAGGGGGGAGAGAGAGAGAATGATGGAGAGGGGGGAGAGAGAGAGAATGATGGAGAGGGGGGAGAGAGAGTGAATGATGGAGAGGGGGGAGAGAGAGAGAATGATGGAGAAGGGGGTGAGAATGATGGAGAGGGGGGAGAGAGAGAGAATGATGGAGAGGGGAGGAGAGAGAGAGAATGATGGAGAGGGGGGAGAGAGAGAGAATGATGGAGAGGGGGAGTGAGAGAGAATGATGGAGAGGGGGGGAGCGAGAGAATTATGGAGAAGGGGGGGAGAGAGAATGATGGAGAGGGGGGAAAGAGAGAATGATGGAGAGGGGAGAGAGAGAGAATGATGGAGAAGGGGGGGAGAGAGAGAATGATGGAGAGGGGGGAGAGAGAGAGAATGATGGAGAGGGTGGAGAGCGAGAGAATTATGGAGAAGGGGGGGGAGAGAATGATGGAGAGGGGGGAGAGAGAGAGAATGATGGAGAAGGGGGGAGAGAGAGAGAATGATGGAGAGGGGGGAGAGAGAGAGAATGATGGAGAGGGGGCGAGTGAGAGAATGATGGAGAAGGGGGGAGAGAGAGAGAATGATGGAGAGGGGGGAGAGAGAGAGAAATGATGGAGAGGGGGGAGAGAGAATGATGGAGAGGGGGGAGAGAGAGAGAATGATGGAGAAGGGGGGAGAGAGAGAGAATGATGGAGAGGGGGGGAGAGAGAGAGAATGATGGAGAAGGGGGGGAGAGAGAGAATGATGGAGAGGGGGAGAGAGAGAGGGAGAATGATGGAGAGGGGGGGAGAGAGAGAGAATGATGGAGAAGGGGGGAGAGAGAGAATGATGGAGAGGGGGAGAGAGAGAGGGAGAATGATGGAGAGGGGGGGAGAGAGAGAGAATGATGGAGAAGGGGGGAGAGAGAGAATGATGGAGACGGGAGGAGAGAGAGGGAGAATGATGGAGAGGGGGGGAGAGATAGAGAATGATGGAGAAGGGGTGGAGAGAGAGAGAATGATGGAGAGGGGGAGAGAGAGAGGGAGAATGATGGAGAGGGGGAGAGAGAGAGAATGATGGAGAAGGGGGTGAGAATGATGGAGAGGGGGGAGAGAGAGAGAATGATGGAGAGGGGAGGAGAGAGAGAGAATGATGGAGAGGGGGGAGAGAGAGAGAATGATGGAGAGGGGGGAGTGAGAGAGAATGATGGAGAGGGGGGAGCGAGAGAATTATGGAGAAGGGGGGGAGAGAGAATGATGGAGAGGGGGGAAAGAGAGAATGATGGAGAGGGGGAGAGAGAGAGAATGATGGAGAAGGGGGGAGAGAGAGAATGATGGAGAGGGGGGAGAGAGAGAGAATGATGGAGAGGGTGGAGAGCGAGAGAATTATGGAGAAGGGGGGGAGAGAATGATGGAGAGGGGGGAGAGAGAGAGAATGATGGAGAAGGGGGGGAGAGAGAGAGAATGATGGAGAGGGGGAGAGAGAGAGAATGATGGAGAGGGGGCGAGTGAGAGAATGATGGAGAAGGGGGAGAGAGAGAGAATGATAGAGAGGGGGGGAGAGAGAGAGAATGATGGAGAGGGGGGAGAGAGAATGATGGAGAGGGGGGAGAGAGAGAGAATGATGGAGAAGGGGGGGAGAGAGAGAGAATGATGGAGAGGGGGGGAGAGAGAGAGAATGATGGAGAAGGGGGGGAGAGAGAGAATGATGGAGAGGGGGAGAGAGAGAGGGAGAATGATGGAGAGGGGGGGAGAGAGAGAGAATGATGGAGAAGGGGGGAGAGAGAGAATGATGGAGAGGGGGAGAGAGAGAGGGAGAATGATGGAGAGGGGGGGAGAGAGAGAGAATGATGGAGAAGGGGGGAGAGAGAGAATGATGGAGAGGGGGAGAGAGAGAGGGAGAATGATGGAGAGGGGGGAGAGAGAGAGAATGATGGAGAAGGGGTGGAGAGAGAGAATGATGGAGAGGGGGAGAGAGAGAGGGAGAATGATGGAGAGGGGGGAGAGAGAGATAATGATGGAGAAGGGGGGAGAGAGAGAGAATGATGGAGAGGGGGGAGAGAGAGAGGGAGAATGATGGAGAGGGGGGAGAGAGAGAGAATGATGGAGAGGGGGGAGAGAGAGAGCGAGAATGATGGAGAGGGGGGAGAGAGAGAATAATGGAGAGGAGGGAAAGAGAGAGAATGGTGGAGAGGGGGAGAGAGAGAGAGAGAATGATGGAGAGTGGGGAGAGAGAGAGAATGATGGAGAAGGGGGGAGAGAGAGAATGATGGAGAGGGGTGAGAGAGAGAATGATGGAGAAGGGGGGGAGAGAGAGAGAATGATGGAGAGGGGGAGAGAGAGAGGATGATGGAGAGGGGGGAGAGAGAGAATGATGGAGAGGGGGGGAGAGAGAGAGAATGATGGAGAGGGGGGAGAGAGAGAGAATGATGGAGAGGGGGGAGAGATAGAGAATGATGGAGAGGGGGGGGAGAGATGCAGTTGAGATTTGAATCTATTCATCTGGTTATTATTAGGATAGATAGGAAGAAAATCGTTGGTGAATGCAATTAGACCGAATCATAACGGCCTGCTGATATAACCATGTAAAAATGATAATTATGTCATTACTGTCCACTGACTGTATAGAACGTTGGGGCCTGCCTTTCTATATTGTACAGATCTAATCATGTGATTTAATACTGATCTGCATCTTTATGAGAGCTGTGCCATTGCTAATTTATTCATAGATTTATTTACTGTTTGCCAGTTTTTGAAAGAAACACAATTAATTTCTAGCAACGCACGCAGAGCGGGAATATCTATGGGAAATAAGCCCCTGACCCCACTGAACGACGAGGGACCAGAGATATGTTTGGGTGTCACGTCCTGACCTTAGTTCCTTTTTTATGTCTCTGTTTTAGTTTGGTCAGGGCGTGAGTTGGGGTGGGCATTCTATGTTGTGTAGTCTAGGTTTTGTATTTCTGTGTTTGGCCTGGTATGGTTCCCAATCAGAGGCAGCTGTCGGTCGTTGTCTCTGATTGAGAACCATACTTAGGCAGCCTGTTTTCCCACTATGGGTTGTGGGTAGTTGTTTTCTGTTTTGTGTTGCTGCACCTTACAGGACTGTTTCGTTTCACTCTCTTTGTTATTTTGTTCAGTGTTTCTGTTCTAATAAATATAACATGAACACTTACCATGCTGCGCATTGGTC
>NC_034186.2:12955358-13005358 GCF_002021735.2 Oncorhynchus kisutch
TGAAAGAATCACAGTTTTTCGGTTTCAGTATTGCATATTTATCTAAACTTCAAATGCACTGAGTATTATCTGGGTTGAATGCTGTAACAACACAGTATATAACTATTCATAAATGTCCATGATGGTAGTGACTCCTCATGACTACTTATCACTTAATAACCATCATTTATCACTTAATAACCACATTACTTTAATGAAATATTTCAGTTGTTGTATAGATTACATTTGGTGACTTCATTTCATTCCAAGTCCTCATCTCATCTCTATAGAGCGGTTGTCTAGGCTGTCTGACAAATGCACTATTTTAGTAGTTCTTCAGAGTAAATAAGGCATACTTTTATGACTGCTGAATACCAACTATCAATCACTGAGACCATGTATTTTCAGGTAGAGATACACTACATGGCCAAAAGTGTGTGGATACTTGCTTGTCAAACATTTCAGTCCAAAATCATGGGCATTAATATGGAGTTGGTCCCCCCTTTGCTGCTATAACAGCCTCCACTCTTCTGGGAAGGCTTTCCACTAGATGTTGTAACATTACTGCTATAACAGCCTCCACTCTTCTGGGAAGGCTTTCTACTAGATGTTGTAACATTACTGCTATAACAGCCTCCACTCTTCTGGGAAGGCTTTCCACTAGATGTTGGAACATTGCTGCTATAACAGCCTCCACTCTTCTGGGAAGGCTTTCCACTAGATGTTGGAACATTGCTGCTATAACAGCCTCCACTCTTCTGGGAAGGCTTTCCACTAGATGTTGGAACATTACTGTGGTTCTGGGAAGGCTTTCCACTAGATGTTGGAACATTACTGTGGTTCTGGGAAGGCTTTCCACTAGATGTTGGAACATTGCTGCTATAACAGCCTCCACTCTTCTGGGAAGGCTTTCCACTAGATGTTGGAACATTGCTGCTATAACAGCCTCCACTCTTCTGGGAAGGCTTTCCACTAGATGTTGGAACATTACTGCTATAACAGCCTCCACTCTTCTGGGAAGGCTTTCCACTAGATGTTGGAACATTACTGTGGTTCTGGGAAGGCTTTCCACTAGATGTTGGAACATTACTGTGGTTCTGGGAAGGCTTTCCACTAGATGTTGGAACATTGCTGCTATAACAGCCTCCACTCTTCTGGGAAGGCTTTCCACTAGATGTTGGAACATTGCTGCTATAACAGCCTCCACTCTTCTGGGAAGGCTTTCCACTAGATGTTGGAACGTTACTGTGGTTCTGGGAAGGCTTTCCACTAGATGTTGGAACATTACTGTGGTTCTGGGAAGGCTTTCCACTAGATGTTGGAACATTGCTGTGGTTCTGGGAAGGCTTTCCACTAGATGTTGGAACATTACTGTGGTTCTGGGAAGGCTTTCCACTAGATGTTGGAACATTACTGTGGTTCTGGGAAGGCTTTCCACTAGATGTTGGAACATTACTGTGGTTCTGGGAAGGCTTTCCACTAGATGTTGGAACATTACTGTGGTTCTGGGAAGGCTTTCCACTAGATGTTGGAACATTACTGTGGTTCTGGGAAGGCTTTCCACTAGATGTTGGAACATTACTGTGGTTCTGGGAAGGCTTTCCACTAGATGTTGGAACATTGCTGTGGTTCTGGGAAGGCTTTCCACTAGATGTTGGAACATTACTGTGGTTCTGGGAAGGCTTTCCACTAGATGTTGGAACATTACTGTGGTTCTGGGAAGGCTTTCCACTAGATGTTGGAACATTACTGTGGTTCTGGGAAGGCTTTCCACTAGATGTTGGAACATTGCTGTGGTTCTGGGAAGGCTTTCCACTAGATGTTGGAACATTACTGTGGGGACTTGCTTCCATACAGCCACACGAGCATTAGTGAGGTCTGGGGTTGATGTCAGGGCTCTGTGCAGGCCAATCAAATTCTTCCACACTGGGTCTCGACAAACCTTTTCTGTATGGACCTCGCTTTGTGCGTGGGGGCAATGACATGCTGAATCAGCTAAGGACCTTCTCCAAACTGTTGCCACAAAGTTGGAAGCACATAATTGTGTAGAATGTCATTGTATGTTGTCGTGTTAAGATTTCCCTTCACTGTAACTAAGGGGCCCGAACTATGAAAAACAGCCCCAGACTGTGCAAACCTTACAGTTGGAGCAGGAATCATTCTCCTCGCATCCGCCAAACTTCAGATTCGTCTGTCGGACTGCCAGGTGGTGAAGCGTGATTTATCAATCCAGAAAATGCGTTCCCACTACTCCTGAGTCCAATGGCGGTGAGCTTTACACCACTCCAGCCGACGCTTGGCATTGCGCATTGTGATCTTAGGCTTTTGTGCGGCTGCTCAGCCATGGAAACCCATGTCATGAAGCTCCTGACAAACAGTTCTTGTGCTGACGTTGCTTCCAGAGGCAGTTTGGAAATCAGTAGTGAGTGTTGCAACCAAGGACAGACGATTTCTACTCTCTACGCGCTTCAGCACTCAGCGGTCCCGTTCTGTGAGCTTGTGTAGCCTACCACTTCGCGGCTGAGCCTTTGTTCCTCCTAGACGTTTCCACTTCACAATAATATCACTTACAATTGAATGGGGCAGCTCTTGCAGGGCAGAAATTTGATGAACTGACTTGTTGGAAAGGTGGCATCCTATGACTGAACCACAGTTCTTCAGTAAGCTCATTCTTCTGCCAATGTTTGTCTATGGAGATTGCATGGCTGTGTGCTCGATTTTATACACCTGTCAGCAATGGGTGTGGCTGAAATAGCCAAATCCACTCATACTTTTGCATATGAAGTGTAGCAGTGGCAGCTGTACTGAACTCATCGAAGGTGGCATCCTATGACGGTCTCACGTTGAAAGTCACTGAGCTCTTCAGTAAGGCCGTTCTACTGACAATATTTACTATGGAGATTGCATTGCAGTGTGCTTGATTTTATACACCTGTCAGCGACGTGTCCTGTCTATCTGTCTCTACCTGTCTGTCTAAGAGCATGTCTATCTGCCTCTACCTGTTGGTCTGAGAGCATGTCTATCTGCCTCTACCTGTCTGTCTGAGAGCCTGTCTATCTGCCTCTGCCTGTCTGTCTGAGAGCCTGTCTATCTGTCTCTACCTGTCTGTCTGAGAGCCTGTCTATTTGTCTCTACCTGTCTGTCTGAGAGCCTGTCTATCTGCCTCTGCCTGTCTGTCTGAGAGCCTGTCTATCTGCCTCTGCCCGTCTGTCTGAGAGCCTGTCTATCTGTCTCTACCTGTCTGTCCGAGAGCCTGTCTATTTGTCTCTACCTGTCTGTCTGAGAGCCTGTCTATCTCCCTCTGCCTGTCTGTCTGAGAGCATGTCTATCTGTCTCTACCTGTCTGTCTGAGAGCCTGTCTATCTGCCTCTGCCTGTCTGTCTGAGAGCCTGTCGGCATGCCTCTACCTGTCTGTCTGATAGCCTGTCTATCTGCCTCTACCTGTCTGTCTGAGAGCCTGTCTATCTGCCTCTGCCCATCTGTCTGAGAGCCTGTCTATCTGTCTCTACCTGTCTGTCTGAGAGCCTGTCTATTTGTCTCTACCTGTCTGTCTGAGAGCCTGTCTATCTCCCTCTGCCTGTCTGTCTGAGAGCATGTCTATCTGTCTCTACCTGTCTGTCTGAGAGCCTGTCTATCTGCCCCTGCCTGTCTGTCTGAGAGCCTGTCGGCATGCCTCTACCTGTCTGTCTGATAGCCTGTCTATCTGCCTCTACCTGTCTGTCTGAGAGCCTGTCTATCTGTCTCTACCTGTCTGTCTGAGAGCCTGTCTATCTGTCTCTACCTGTCTGTCTGAGAGCCTGTCTATCTGCCTCTGCCTGTCTGTCTGAGAGCATGTCTATCTGTCTCTACCTGTCTGTCTGAGAGCCTGTCTATCTGCCTCTGCCTGTCTGTCTGAGAGCCTGTTGGCATGCCTCTACCTGTCTGTCTGATAGCCTGTCTATCTGCCTCTACCTGTCTGTCTGAGAGCCTGTCTATCTGTCTCTACCTGTCTGTCTGAGAGCCTGTCTATCTGTCTCTACCTGTCTGTCTGAGAGCCTGTCTATCTGCCTCTGCCTGTCTGTCTGAGAGCATGTCTATCTGTCTCTACCTGTCTGTCTGAGAGCCTGTCTATCTGCCTCTGCCTGTCTGTCTGAGAGCCTGTTGGCATGCCTCTACCTGTCTGTCTGATAGCCTGTCTATCTGCCTCTACCTGTCTGTCTGAGAGTCTGTCGGTCTGCCTCTACCTGTCTGTCTGAGAGCCTGTGAGCGCCAACCTCAAAGCCCAAATGTAGTCAAAGTACTGATAAACAGTCTGGGACCCGAGAGAAGGGCTGACAGGCAGCCCATCTATGCACACAAATGCACACGCATACGCACACACACACACACACACACACACACACCTGCACACACATCCCCCTCCAAATACTCGTTCTCTCACATAAACAGGTCCTCTGGCCTTCCTGTCTGTAGTTCACATGTGCATGATTGTATCAGTAACTGCTGAATCCTTCCTCCTCCTTGTCAACCTCATCCTCCTCCTCCTTCCTCAACCCAAAGCTCATCGCTGCAACTCCCCAACAGGGTCGGGAGGCGAAGGTCGAATCATGCGTCCTCCTCCATACTGCGCTTCTTACCACCTGCCAGCTTAACGCGGAAGCCAGCTGCCCCAATATGTCGTTTTTACTGACGACCAAGGTCAACATGCAGGCGGCACAAGGAGTCACTGGAGCGCGATGAGCCTCCCCGGCCAAACCCTCCCCCGGCCAAACCCTCCCCCGGTCAGACCCTCCCCCGGCCAAACCCTCCCCCGGTCAGACCCTCCCCCGGTCAGACCTTCCCCTAACCCGGACGACGCTGGGCCAACTGTGCGCCGCCCTATGGGACTCCCGATCACAGCCGGTTGTCTGTAGTGACCCACTGCGATGCAGTGCCTTAGACTCGGGAGGCTCCCTATTTCCATACATTATGCACTACTTGTGAGCAAAGTAGTACACTATATTTTTATTTAGTTGATTTTTTTATTTAACCTTTATGTCCCTAGGCAAGTCAGTGAAGAACAAATGATTATTTACAATGATGGCCTAACCCTACAAAACCTGGACGATGCTGGGCCAACTGTGCGCTGCCCTATGGGACTGCAATCACGGCCGTTTGTGATACAGCCTGGAATCCAACCAGGGTTTGTAGTGACGTCTGACCACTGAGATGCAGTGCCTTAAACAACTGCAGTACCTTAGACCGCTGTAGTACCTTAGACCGCTGTTGTACCTTAGACCGCTGTTGTACCTTAGACCACTTAGACCGCTGTAGTACCTTAGACCGCTGTAGTACCTTAGACCGCTGTAGTGCCTTAGACCACTGTAGTACCTTAGACTGCTGTAGTACCTTAGACCGCTGTTGTACCTTAGACCACTTAGACCGCTGTAGTACCTTAGACCACTTAGACCGCTGTAGTACCTTAGACTGCTGTATTACCTTAGACCGCTGTTGTACCTTAGACCACTTAGACCGCTGTAGTACCTTAGACCACTTAGACCGCTGTAGTACCTTAGACTGCTGTAGTACCTTAGACCGCTGGTGTACCTTAGACCACTTAGACCGCTGTAGTACCTTAGACCACTTAGACCGCTGTAGTACCTTAGACTGCTGTAGTACCTTAGACCACTTAGACCGCTGTAGTACCTTAGACTGCTGTAGTACCTTAGACCACTTAGACCGCTGTAGTACCTTAGACTGCTGTAGTACCTTAGACCGCTGTTGTACCTTAGACCACTTAGACCGCTGTAGTACCTTAGACCACTTAGACCGCTGTAGTACCTTAGACCACTGCAGTACCTTAGACCACTGTAGTACCTTAGACCGCTGTAGTACCTTAGACCGCTGTAGTACCTTAGACCACTGCAGTACCTTAGACCACTGTAGTACCTTCGAGGATAGGGGACACATCTCTCTGTGGGCAGTCAGGGGGTTCCCTCAGGGGACACATCTCTCTGTGGGCAGTCAGGGGGTTCCCTCAGGGGAGGGACACATCTCTCTGTGGGCAGTCAGGGGGTTCCCTCAGGGGACACATCTCTCTGTGGGCAGTCAGGGGGTTCCCTGAGGGGACACATTTCTCTGTGGGCAGTCAGGGGTTCCCTGAGGGGACACATCTCTCTGTGGGCAGTCAGGGGTTCCCTGGGGGGGGACATCTCTCTGGTCCACACTGCTTTAACAATTTAAGTATAATGGTGCCCCATAGCGGCGGTGAACGCTACATTAGCTTGCTGTTGCAAAGCAATGGCTCAATACGATTCACAGGCCAGGAGATGTGGGATGGGGAGTCGAGTACTACAGCTCATCATTGCTGCTATCCAGAGGCTGGTGTTGACAAATCGTTTTCCCTAAATATAATTACTCATCAGGATCAGATCAGCCCTGGATATCAGCACAGCACCAGTACACCGTTCAATTATCATTGATTAGTTGTATTGATAACTCATATGTATACATAGATTGGTATTCTAGACCATGTTGTTTGTTTGCCCTATGGACCATTAGAGCCTGACTAGAAGGCTGTAGACCAGGTGTCTGTGCCTGGCTGAAGATGTTGAGTTGAGCCTGGGATTCTCTGGGGGAACGTTCTAATTCCCATTCCTTGTGTTCTTTATGATTCAGTGTCTGACTCACGTTTCCGAGGCTACACCTGATGATGCGAGGCTCTACAACTAATCAATGATAATTGAACGGTGTACTGGTGCTGTGCTGATGAAAAGCATTTCTGTGCCAAATCAAAATCAAATCTCAAATCAAAGGTTATTGGTCACATACACAAATTTACAGATGATATCACAGGTGCAGCAAAAATGCCTGCGTTTTTAACTCCCAAAAGTAGAGTAATGCCTAGCAATAGAAAATGCCTGCGTTTTTAACTCCCAAAAGTAGAGTAATGCCTAGCAATAGAAAATGCCTGCGTTTTTAACTCCCAAAAGTAGAGTAATGCCTAGCAATAGAAAATGCCTGCGTTTTTAACTCCCAAAAGTAGAGTAATGCCTAGCAATAGAAAATGCATGCGTTTTTAACTCCCAAAAGTAGAGTAATGCCTAGCAATAGAAAATGCCTGCGTTTTTAACTCCCAAAAGTAGAGTAATGCCTAGCAATAGAAAATGCCTGCGTTTTTAACTCCCAAAAGTAGAGTAATGCCTAGCAATAGAAAATGCCTGCGTTTTTAACTCCCAAAAGTAGAGTAATGCCTAGCAATAGAAAATGCCTGCGTTTTTAACTCCCAAAAGTAGAGTAATGCCTAGCAATAGAAAATGCCTGCGTTTTTAACTCCCAAAAGTAGAGTAATGCCTAGCAATAGAAAATGCCTGCGTTTTTAACTCCCAAAAGTAGAGTAATGCCTAGCAATAGAATATGCCTGCGTTTTTAACTCCCAAAAGTAGAGTAATGCCTAGCAATAGAAAATGCAATACACACATAATCCAGAAAAAAATTACAAATAAATATCAGAACGAGAAATGTTAGAGGCCGGAATATAAATACATTATAAATATACAGTACCAGTCTAAGGTTTGGAGACACCTACTCATTCAAGGGTTTTTCTTTATTTTGTACTATTTTCTACATTCTAGATTAATAGTCAAGACATCAAAACGATGAAATAACACATATGGAATCATGTAGAAATCAAAAACTTCAGATATGCTTTTCCAACAGTCTTGAAGGGGTTCCCACATATTCTGAGTACTCGTTGGCTGCTTTTCCTTGGCTGCAGTCCAACTCATCCCAAACCATCTCAATTGGGTTGAGGTCGGGTGGTTGTGGAGGCCAGGTCATCTGATGCAGCACTCCATCACTCTCCTTCTTGGTCAAATAGCCGTTATACAGCCTGGAGGTGTGTTTTCAGTCATTGTCCTGTTGAAAAGCAAATTAATTCTAAATAAATCACAGACAGTGTCACCAGCAAAGCAACCCCACAACATCACACCTCCTCCTCCATGCTTCACGGTGGGAACCACACATGCAGAGATCATCCGTTCACCTACTCTGCGTCTCACAAAGACACGGCGGTTGGAACCAAAAGTCTCAAATTTGAACTCATCAGACCAAAGGACAGATTTCCACCTATCTAATGTCCATTGCTCGTGTTTCTTGGTCCAAGCAAGTCTCTTCTTATTGGTGTCCTTTAGTAGTGGTTTCTTTGCAGCAATTCGACCATGAAGGACTGATTCACACAGTCTCCTCTGAACAGTTGATGTTGAGATGTGTCTGTTATTTGAACTCTGTGAAGCATTTATTTGGGGCTGCATTTTCTGAGTCTGGTAACTCTAATGAACATATCCTCTGCAGCTGAGGGGACTCTGGATCTCCACTTTCATCATAGTGCTTGATGTTTCTTGAAATTTTCCGTCTTGACTGACCTTCATGTCTTAAAGTAATGATGGACTGACGTTTCTTTTTGCTTATTTGAGCTGTTCTTGCCTAATATGGACTTGGTCTTTTACCAAATAGGACTATATTCTGTATACCACCCATACCTTGTCACAACACAACTGATTGGCTCAAACGCATTAAGAAGGGACATTTTTTTATTGAAATTAATTCCACGTGACTACCTCATGAAGCTGGTTGAGAGAAGTTCAAGATTGTGCAAAGCTGTCGTGAAGGCAAATGGTGGCTATATTGAAGAATCTCAAATATAAAATATATTTTGATTTGTTGAACAATATTTTGGTTTCTGCATGATTCCATGTGTTATTTCATAGTTTTGATGTCTTCACTGTTAATCCATTTTAGAATAAGGCTGTAACGTAACAAAATGTAGAAAAGTTCAAGGGCTATAGCAGTGACTAAGGCTAGTGGTCACTGTTTAACAGTCTGATGGACTGGAGATAGAAGCTGTTTTTTCAGTCTCTCTGTCCCAGCTTTGATGCACCTGTACTGTTTCTGCCTTGTAGATGGTAACGGGATTAGGGCGCCAACAGCTCAGGGGCTGATGGGTAAAAACACAGTGTCTTAATTTAGATCAAACTCCAGAAACTACACCCACTGACTCATGAAAGGGGCGCAGTGATGTGTGTGTGTTTGCGTGCGTGCGTGGGACTGTGTGTGTGTGTGTGTGTGTGTGTGCTCGGACTTGCGAGCCTGTGTGTGCATTTGCACTTATGTGAGTGTGTGTGATGTTAGCCATGCTCTTTTCAAATCAAATACAATTGTATTGGTCACATACACCTATTTAGCAGGTGTTATCGTGGGTGTAGTGAAATGCTTGTTCCTAGTTCCAACAGCCGTAGTATCTAACAATTCACAACAATACACACACATCTAAAAGGTAAAGAATGGAATGAAGAAATATATAAATATTAGGACGAGTAATGTTGGAGTGACATTGACTAAAATACAGTAGAATAGAATATAGTATATACATATGGGATGAGTAAAGCAGTATGTAAACATTACTAAAGTGACTGGTGTTCCATTATTAAAGTGGCCAGTGATCCCAAGTCTATGTACATAGGGCAGCAGACTCTAAGGTGCAGGGTTGAGTAACCGAGTGGAAGCCGGCTAGTGATGGCTATTTAACAGTCTGATGGCCTTGAGATAGAAGCTGTTTTTCAGTCTCTCGATCCCAGCTTTGATGCATCTGTACTGACCTCACCTTCTGGATGGTAGCGGTGTGAACAGGCAGTGGCTTGGGTGGTTAATGTCCTTGATGATAATTTTGGCCTTCCTGTGACATCGGGTGCTGTACAGTCGTGACAAAATTTTGAGAATGACACAAATATAAATTTTCACAAAGTTTGCTGCTTCAGTGTCTTTAGATATATTTGTCAGATGTTACTATGGAATACTGAAGTATAATTACAAGCATTTCATAAGTGCCAAAGGCTTTTATTGACAATTACATGAAGTTGATGCAAAGAGTCAATATTTACAGTGCTGACCCTTCTTTTTCAAGACCTCTGCAATCCGCCCTGGCATGCTATCAATTAACTTCTGGGCCACATCCTGACTGATGGCAGCCCATTCTTGCATAATCAATGCTTGGAGTTTGTCAGAATTTGAGGGGTTTTGTTTGTCCACCCGCCTCTTGAGGATTGACCACAAGTTCTCAATGGGATTAAGGTCTGGGGAGTTTCCTGGCCATGGACCCAAAATATCGATGTTTTGTTCCCCAAGTCACTTAGTTCTCACTTTTGCCTTATGGCATGGTGCTCCATCATGCTGGAAAAGGCATTGTTCGTCACCAAACTGTTCCTGGATGGTTGGGAGAAGTTGCTCTCGGAGGATGTGTTGGTACCATTCTTTATTCATGGCTGTGTTCTTAGGCAAAATTGTGAGTGAGCCCACTCCCTTGGCTGAGAAGCAACCCCACACATGAATGGTCTCAGGATGCTTTACTGTTGGCATGACACAGGACTGATGGTAGCACTCACCTTGTCTTCTCCAGACAAGCTTTTTTCCGGATGCCCCAAACAATCAGAAAGGGGATTCATCAGAGAAAATGACTTTACCCCAGTCCTCAGCAGTCCAATCCCTGTACCTTTTGCAGAATATTAGTCTGTCCCTGATGTTTTTCCTGGAGAGAAGAGGCTTCTTTGATGCCCTTCTTGACACCAGGCCATCCTCCAAAAGTCTTTGCCTCACTGTGCGTGCAGATGCACTCACACCTGCCTGCTGCCATTCCTGAGCAAGCTCTGTACTAGTGGTGCCCCGACCCCGCAGCTGAATCAACCTTAGGAGATGGTCCTGAATGAAGCCTTCTTCACAACAATTGAACCGCTCTCCTTGAAGTTCTTGATGATCTGATAAATGGTTGATTTAGGTGCAATCTTACTGGCAGCAATATCCTTGCCTGTGAAGCCCTTTTTGTGCAAAGCAATGATGACAGCACGTGTTTCCTTGCAGGTAACTATGGTTGGCAGAGGACGAACAATGATTCCAAGCACCACCCTCCTTTTGAAGCTTCCAGTCTGTTATTCAAACTCAATCAGCATGACAGAGTGATCTCCAGCCTTGTCCTCATCAACACTCACACCTGTGTTAACGAGAGAATCACTGACATGATGTCAGCTGGTCCTTTTGTGGCAGGGCTGAAATGCAGTGGAAATGTTTTTGGGAGAAGTCAGTTAATTTGCATGGCAAAGAGGGACTTTGCAATTAATTGCAATTCATCTGATCACTCTTCATAACATTCTGGAGTATATGCAAATTGCCATTTCCACTTTGTGAAAATGTATATTTGTGTCATTCTCAAAACTTTAGGCCACGACTGCAGTGTGCCCCCGGGTGGGAGAGAGGCTCGTCCCTCTAGGGCCCCCCATGTCTCTCTAATACCCTCTAGGGCCCCCCATGTCTCTCTATAAGACCCTCTACTCTGGTCCCCCCATGTCTCTCTCTAAGACCCTCTACTCTGGTCCCCCATGTCTCTCTCTAATACCCTTTACTGGTCAGTCTGCTAAATCAAATCAAATCAAATCAAATCAAATCAAATGTATTTGTTACATACACATGGTTAGCAGATGTTAATGCGAGTGTAGCGAAATGCTTGTGCTTCTAGTTCCGACAATGCAGTAATAACGAACAAGTAATCTAACTAACAATTCCAAAAAAAACTACTGTCTTATACACAGTGTAAGGGGATAAAGAATATGTACATAAGGATATATGAATGAGTGATGGTACAGAGCAGCATAGGCAAGATACAGTAGATGATATCGAGTACAGTATATACATATGAGATGAGTATGTAAACCAAGTGGCATAGTTAAAGTGGCTAGTGATACATGTATTACATAAGGATGCAGTCGATGATATAGAGTACAGTATCTACGTATGCATATGAGATGAATAATGTAGGGTAAGTAACATTATATAAGGTAGCATTGTTTAAAGTGGCTAGTGATATATTTACATCATTTCCCATCAATTCCCATGATTAAAGTGGCTGGAGTAGAGTCAGTGGCATTGACAGTGTGTTGGCAGTAGCCACTCAATGTTAGTGGTGGCTGTTTAACAGTCTGATGGCCTTGAGATAGAAGCTGTTTTTCAGTCTCTCGGTCCCAGCTTTGATGCACCTGTACTGACCTCGCCTTCTGGATGACAGCGGGGTGAACAGGCAGTGGCTCGGGTGGTTGATGTCCTTGATGATCTTTATGGCCTTCCTGTAGCATCGGGTGGTGTAGGTGTCCTGGAGGGCAGGTAGTTTGCCCCCGGTGATGCGTTGTGCAGACCTCACTACCCTCTGGAGAGCCTTACGGTTGAGGGCGGTGCAGTTGCCATACCAGGCGGTGATACAGCCCGCCAGGATGCTCTCGATTGTGCATCTGTAGAAGTTTGTGAGTGCTTTTGGTGACAAGCCGAATTTCTTCAGCCTCCTGAGGTTGAAGAGGCGCTGCTGCGCCTTCTTCACGATGCTGTCTGTGTGAGTGGACCAATTCAGTTTGTCTGTGATGTGTATGCCGAGGAACTTAAAACTTGCTACCCTCTCCACTACTGTTCCATCGATGTGGATGGGGGGGTGTTCCCTCTGCTGTTTCCTGAAGTCCACAATCATCTCCTTAGTTTTGTTGACGTTGAGTGTGAGGTTATTTTCCTGACACCACACTCCGAGGGCCCTCACCTCCTCCCTGTAGGCCGTCTCGTCGTTGTTGGTAATCAAGCCTACCACTGTTGTGTCGTCCGCAAACTTGATGATTGAGTTGGAGGCGTGCGTGGCCACGCAGTCGTGGGTGAACAGGGAGTACAGGAGAGGGCTCAGAACGCACCCTTGTGGGGCCCCAGTGTTGAGGATCAGCGGGGAGGAGATGTTGTTGCCTACCCTCACCACCTGGGGGCGGCCCGTCAGGAAGTCCAGTACCCAGTTGCACAGGGCGGGGTCGAGACCCAGGGTCTCGACGAGCTTGGAGGGTACTATGGTGTTGAATGCCGAGCTGTAGTCGATGAACAGCATTCTCACATAGGTATTCCTCTTGTCCAGATGGGTTAGGGCTACTGTTGTGTCGTCTGCAAACGACACAACAAACGTCATTTGCACGATGGTCAGTCCCTCATGTCTCTCTCTAATACCCTCTAGGGCCGCCATGTCTCTCTCTAAGACCGTTTAGGGCCCCCCATGTCTCTCTCTAATACCCTCTACTCTGGTCCCGCATGTCTCTCTCTAATACCCTCTAGGGCCCCCCATGTCTCTCTAATACCCTCTAGGGCCCCCCATGTCTCTCTATAAGACCCTCTACTCTGGTCCCCCCATGTCTCTCTCTAAGACCCTCTACTCTGGTCCCCCATGTCTCTCTCTAATACCCTTTACTCTGGTCCCCCAATGGCTCTCTCTAATACCCTCTACTCTGGTCCCCCATGTCTCTCTCTAAGACCCTCTACTCTGGTCCCCCATGTCTGTCTCTAATACCCTCTAGGGCCCCCATGTCTCTCTCTAATACCCTCTAGGGCCCCCCATGTCTCTCTCTAATACCCTCTAGGGCCCCCATGTCTCTCTCTAATACCCTCTAGGGCCCCCATGTCTCTCTCTAATACCCTCTAGGGCCCCCATGTCTCTCTCTAATACCCTCTAGGGCCCCCATGTCTCTCTCTAATACCCTCTAGGGCCCCCCATGTCTCTCTCTAATACCCTCTAGGGCCCCCATGTCTCTCTCTAATACCCTCTAGGGCCCCCATGTCTCTCTCTAATACCCTCTAGGGCCCCCATGTCTCTCTCTAATACCCTCTAGGGCCCCCATGTCTCTCTCTAATACCCTCTAGGGCCCCCCATGTCTCTCTCTAATACCCTCTAGGGCCCCCATGTCTCTCTCTAATACCCTCTAGGGCCCCCATGTCTCTCTCTAATACCCTCTAGGGCCCCCATGTCTCTCTCTAATACCCTCTAGGGCCCCCATGTCTCTCTCTAATACCCTCTACTCTGGTCCCCCATGTCTCTCTCTAATACCCTCTAGGGCCCCCATGTCTCTCTCTAATACCCTCTAGGGCCCCCCATGTCTCTCTCTAATACCCTCTACGCTGGACGAGGGTGTGGTGTGCTTGTGTGTGTATGCATTTGTTTTACTATGGCTGCGTTTACACAGGCAGCCTAAAATGTTTTTCCACTAATTGGTCTTTTGATCAATCAGATCAGCCCTTTTGCTAATAATTGGGCAAAATATCAGAATTGGGCTGGCTGTGCACTACAGTATGTTCTTGATTGGCTCGTAAGCCACGTTCCCTACTACGAGTTCCATTCACACCCTTCTATCAATAGCCATCAGTGAAATCTGGTCTCTCAAATAGTCTTGACCTCAGTCAGTCACAATCCTCTACAATCTTAGTAGACTGGTGTCCCACTGACTCCCCCCAATGGGAGTCAGGATGGTCAGACCAAGGATCAGACTGGTGTCCCACTGACTCCCCCCAATGGGAGTCAGGTTGGTCAGACCAAGGATCAGACTGGTGTCCCACTGACTCCCCCCAATGGGAGTCAGGATGGTCAGACCAAGGATCAGACTGGTGTCCCACTGACTCCCCCCAATGGGAGTCAGGATGGTCAGACCAAGGACCATTTATCTATTTAATTTGGAAGGTTCCTAGAGCAACACAACCGACATGAACATTTCCTTAGAGAGGTTATGTTAGTGTGTAGCCAAACTGTTCAGACGCTACAGACAGAAGATGCCAGATCGGCGGTACCAACTTCAGACGAGCTCCGTGACTCTTACGTTGGTAAGAGTCTCGTCTTTGCGTAGTAGTTTTGTAGGCCAAACCGTTTGGACTTACAGACGTTTTCGTGAGAGAACCGTTTTTTGGGGATGTCTCATGGTCTGACTAACACATCTGTAGCTCAGCCATCTTCCACCGCAGATGAGGAAGGACAACATGGATTGAGATGCAGCCCATGTAGAAAAACAGATACTGTATGTCTAGCTTAAACAGACATGGGGATTTTTTTATTATGCTAATTGGATTTTTGCGGGTGCCCCGACATAGACTCTATGGGTTAAGTTGCTTGATGGAGGATTTATCTATGAGAAATATATCAGAAAGCCACATGCTACTCTAAAGCCAGCATACCGTATAATATGATACTCGGTATAAGAGATGTGTTCATATCATTCTGCTTAGAACACAAGTAGCATCAGCAGTGTTCGCTTTTTCATGAATTTCTCTGTAAATTCAAACATTCAACCACTGTTGACTGGCAACAAAGTATTTGAACCTGAATTAAACTCTCTCCTTACTCAACTGTCAGTCAATGAACATACAGACAGAGAGAGGGGTTGGGGGTTGACCTGAGAAACACCTGATCATGTAATTTCCTATTGTTTATTTGTTGACTTTAATTTAATCACTCTGATAGGACTGGAGATGATTAGTATGCATCCCCAAAATTAGCAGAACAGTGGCGCAGTGTGTGTGGTGTGGTGAGGAGACATTGAAGTGGAGGGCTACACACACACACACACACACACAGGGAAGTGAAGTGCTACTGAAAGACAAGTGTGCCCTTTCCCCACAACACATACATCATAGGGAGTCAGTCCAGTGTGGAGATGTGATAATGTCACTGTTGGGAATGACTGGAGTATTTCGCAGTGGGTCTTACACTCCACAGAGCCTGGGTAGGTGAAAAGGCTAATGTGGCATTTATCATCTGCTGTGAACACTACACAGTTGGCAGGAGTTTGTTTAAATGTACTACAGTATGATGTAAGTATGAGAGGAAGGATGTCAGTTGAGATTTACATGTAACTGTTGTAGCAGTATTTGAGTACCTGCTTTTTGTCCTAATATTACTGTCTGTGAGAGTAGTTCGGCATTATGCCAGTATGTGTGTGTCTATGAGTGTGTGTGTGTGTGTGTGTGTGTGTGTGTGTGTGTGTGTGTGTGTGTGTGTGTGTGTGTGTGTGTGTGTGTGTGTGTGTGTGTGTGTGTGTGTGTGTGTGTGTGTGCGCTTGTCCGTGTCTTTGTGAGTTTAAATGATCCTGTGAATTCCGTCTGCAGTGTGTCTTTACTGTATTATAACAATCCTCTACATAAAAAGGCCATAAAACTCAATACCTCCACAGTTGACCCTATTAAGGCAGGGCCAGCCGCTTATCACTGCATACTAACAGTCATTTAGCCTGGCTGCCGCTACTCAGAGCCAGGGCCAGGACTGGGGCTATTTGGGCAGCCAGGAAATCAATGAGGTTAGAGGGAGAAACGGAGAGGTTATAGAGGAGCCTGTCTCAGAGCAGCTCTCTCAATCTCAGACACATACAGTACAGAAGCCAAGTGTTTTTATCATGGCTGTGGCTCTGGGCCCTGGAGGCGCCATGGCTGGATGTGTAGTTCAGAGCAGGGCCAGGCGCCATGGCTGGATGTGTAGTTCAGAGCAGGGCCAGGCGCCATGGCTGGATGTGTAGTTCAGAGCAGGGCCAGGCGCCACCCTTTTTAGCGCCCATTCTCATTCTGTCACGTAAACTTTTAGAAGTTCCTGTTTTTTACTCTTCTGTTTTGTCTGTGATCTCTTACATGACAGCTCATGGTTTCTCTTCATCACTCTCCGGTGTTGAGATCTCTAACAGATCTCTCTCTCTGCGTGTCTCTTTCTTCCCTCTACAGACGCCAATGCCTGCCCCGCCAAGGAGTTCCAGTGCCATAACAGGAAATGTGTGGCTCCCATCTTTGTGTGCGACGGCGACGACGACTGTGGGGATTGGAGTGATGAGGAGAAGTGTTCCACTTCCCGCTGTGGCTCCCAGGAGTTCCGCTGTAACGACTCGGAGTGCATCCCAGCTCTGTGGAGCTGCGATGGAGACCCTGACTGCAGGGATAAATCTGACGAGTCTATGGAGCGCTGTAGTCGCCGAACAGAGCCCCAGAAGCCCCGGTGCTCGGCGGGGGAGTTCCAGTGTGGAAGTGGAGAGTGTGTCCACCTCAACTGGAAGTGTGACGGAGAAGCCGACTGCAAGGACAAATCTGACGAGGCTGACTGCGGTAAGTCACCTACTGAATCTGGGATTGGGTCACCTGAGGATGCACACAGGATGTGGTACTACATCTACAGTGCATTCAGAAAGTATTCAGACCCCTTGACTTTTTCCTCATTTTGTTACATTACAGCCTTATTATAAAATGAATTTAATAGTTTTTTTCCCCCTCATCAATCTATGCACAATATCCCATGATGACAACTCAAAAATAGATTTTTAGAATTTTTTGCAGATGTATAAAAAAAACTACGGAAATATCACATTTACAAAAGTATTCAGACCCTTTACTCTGTACTTTGTTGAAGCACCTTTGGCAGTGATTACAGCCTTGAGTATTCTTGGGTATGACACTACAAGCTTGGCACACCTGTGTTTGGAGAGTTTATCCCATTCTCTGCAAATCCTCTCAAGCTCTGTAAGGTTGGATGGGGAGCGTCGCTGCACAGCTATTTTCAGGTCTCTGCAGAGATGTTTCGATCGGGTTTAAGTCCGGACTCTGGCTGGGCCACTCAAGGACATTTAGAGACTTGTGTGCTTAGGGTCGTTGTCCTGTTGGAAGGTGAACCTTTGCGGTCCTGAGCGCTCTGGAGCAGGTTTTCATCAAAGATCTGTCTGTACTTTGCTCCGTTCATCTTTCCCTCGATCCTGAATGGTCTCCCAGTCCCTTCCACTGAAAAAAATCCCCACAGCATAATGCCATCACCACCATGCTTCACCGTAGGGATGGTACCAGGTTTCTTCCAGACGTGACGCTTGGCATTCAGGCCAAAGAGTTCAATCTTGGTTTCATCAGACCAGACAATCGTGTTTGTCATGGTCTGAGTCCTTTAGGTGCCTTTTGGCAAACTCCAGACGGCTGTCATGTACCTTTTACTGAGGAGTGGCTTCCGTCTGGCCACTCTAGATTGACCATCAGGTTCTTGGTCACCTCCCTGACCAAGGCTCTTCTCCCCCGATTGCTCAGTTTGGCCCGGGCGGCCAGCTCTAGGAAGAGTCTTGGTGGTTACAAACATCTTCCATTTAAGAATGATGGAGGCCAGTGTGTTCTTCGGGACCTTCAATGCTGCAGAAATGTTTTGGTACCCTTCCCCAGATCTGTGCATCGACACAATCCTGTCCCGGAGCTCTACGGACAATTCCATCGACCTCATGGCTTGATTTTTGCTCTGATATGCACTGTCAACGATGGGACCTTATATAGATACACTACCATTCAAAAGTTTGGGGTCACTTAGAAAAGTCCTTGTTTTTGACAGAAAATCACTTTTTTTTAACCATTAAAATAACATCAAATTGATCAGAAATGCAGTGTAGACATTGTTAATGTTGTAAATGACTATTGTAGATGGAAATGGTAGATTTTTTATGGAATATTAATGGACCCCAAACTTTTGAATGGTAGTATAGGTGTGTGCCTTTCCAAATGACCACAGGTGGACTCCAATCAAGTTGTAGAAACATCTCAAGGATGATCAATGGAAACAGGATGCACCTGAGCTCAATTTTTGAGTCTCATAGCAAAGGGTCTGTTTGCCATTGTGGTGTATTGTGTGTAGATTGATGAGGGGAAATTATGTCATACATTTTTAGAAAAAGGCTGTAACGTAACAAAATGTGGAAAAAGTGAAGGGGTCTGAATACTTTTTAATGCACGTATATAGTCTATATGGACAGGTAGTGGAGTCTTCCCGCCTGTGTAGGGTTATAGTAAGCTTAGAATGACTAAATAGCTTTAAATCACTATCTATGTACAATTCATGTATGTGGATAGATTTGTGAGTGTACAGGCATTGGTGTATGTGTGTTCCAGCGTCTTTGTCTGTATGTGTGTGCCTGCGTGTCGGTTTGTGTATGGATGATACAGTATGCTATCAAACCCCTCCTGAGACCTCTGTGTTGGCGCCCGTTTATAAGATGCTCCATGCTGGAATCACCACGGCAATCAGTGAGGTTGGTTGCCATGCAACAGTGTGATGATTGGAACAGTGAAGAGCCCTTGAGAGGTAGCGAGGGTCCTCATAACCTGGCCCTCTCTCCTTGAGTAACACACTATTCTCAACCCCGGAGACCACTCAGTAATGACAAACACTGATCACAAAGACAGGGAGGAAGTCAGAGTAGATTCATGCAGGGGTTTCAGACTTGTTTGAGGGTTTGGATGTTAAAATATGATTCCTACCATTATAATCAAAATCACTATCATGATTCAAATCTTCATTCCAATTAGACTGGTTTGGATTTCTCGCTGACCAATATAAACAAATATTTTAGAAAGTCTAACCTTCATTTGACAAGGCAAGCCAGTCAAGAACAAATTCTTAATTACAATGACAGCCTACCAGGGAACAGTGGGTTAACTGCTTTGTTCCGGGGCAGAACTAGAGATTTTTTCCCTTGTCAGCTCGGGGATTTGATCCAGCAACCTTTCAGTTACTGGCCCAACACTCTAACCACTAGGCTACCCTGCCACCCCGTATGACTGCCATTTTCTCCTATTCTGGAACTTTGAGGGTTTATCATATAGCCTGTCTAGTAATTTAATAGGATCTCTATGGTAAACACCTCCCAGCTTCTCATTTCCACAGGATTTCTCTGGAGCAGAGGGGAGTTAGGGGGGAGAAGGGGGGAACGGAGGGTGATTACTGTTGAATTGGAATGCACTCTGTGTTTGCCTAACCCAAGATAAAACACACACATCTTTTACCAGGGGTCATTTTCTTTCTGACAGGATACCAGGTTGGGGTTGGATCATCTAGAGAGATACATAGAAAGTTGGATGATGAGCAGTTGAATTAACATCACATTTGTGGCTCTCTCTTGCGGTCTCTTGATTTCGTCTCCCTCACACACACTCCCTCTCTCTCTCTCTCTCTCTCTCTCTCTCTCTCTCTCTCTCTCTCTCTCTCTCTCTCTCTCTCTCTCTCTCTCTCTCTCTCTCTGTGTGTGTTCTCTCCTCCACAGCTCTGCTGACCTGCCGTCCAGATGAGTTCCAATGTGGTGATGGGTCCTGTATCCATGGAACCAAGCAGTGCAACAGGGTGCACGACTGTCCTGACTTCAGTGATGAGGCCGGCTGTATCAACGGTGGGTGGACACAGCCTTCTGTTCTGTTCTTTATCTCCTGGACACTGCCTTCTGTTCTGTTCTTTATCTCCTGGATACTGCATTATGTCCTGTTCTTTATCTCCTGGACACTGCCTTCTGTTCTGTTCTTTATCTCCTGGACACTGCCTTCTGTTCTGTTCTTTATCTCCTGGATACTGCCTTCTGTTCTGTTCTTTATCTCCTGGATACTGCATTATGTCCTGTTCTTTATCTCCTGGATACTGCATTATGTTCTGTTCTTTATCTCCTGGATACTGCATTATGTCCTGTTCTTTATCTCCTGGATACTGCATTATGTCCTGTTCTTTATCTCCTGGATACTGCATTATGTCCTGTTCTTTATCTCCTGGATACTGCATTATGTCCTGTTCTTTATCTCCTGGATACTGCATTATGTCCTGTTCTTTATCTCCTGGATACTGCATTATGTTCTGTTCTTTATCTCCTGGATACTGCATTATGTTCTGTTCTTTATCTCCTGGATACTGCATTATGTTCTGTTCTTTATCTCCTGGATACTGCATTATGTTCTGTTCTTTATCTCCTGGATACTGCATTATGTCCATATAGTTGACATATGTTCCAATAATCCAAAATAGTTTTTTTCCACCATATTGCCATATTTTCCACCATAAGAGAAGGCATTTATGGGTACATTGGGACACACTACTGCCGTAGATGAGAAATGTCCCTTTCTTTCTTCATATCCTTACTACATTCTCCTCTCCAGCTCTGTGGGCATTTCTGAGAATAATGTTGAAGCAGAACTGTTTTTGTATATCTATGCAGTACAGTAACTCTAGATTTTATTGCTATGTGTCTATGGTAACACGCTCATATTTGGCAGCTACGGTCTTTGTCTTGTCTATCTATGCCAGAGAGAACTGAAGGTCAAACTAATGCTGACTGGACTTTATTTAGGCCCCATATTTGTGAGATGTGGTCCGTGATCAACCTGGAATCCATAACACACTGCTTGTGTGTACTAGCCTGACAGTAGTATAGTGTTGTAACTCCAGCATGCAGACAGACAGTAGTATAGTGGGGTAACTCCAGCATGCAGACAGACAGTAGTATAGTGGGGTAACTACAGCCATGCAGACAGACAGTAGTATAGTGTTGTAACTCCAGCATGCAGACAGACAGTAGTATAGTGGGGTAACTCCAGCCATGCAGACAGACAGTAGTATAGTGTTGTAACTCTAGCCATGCAGACAGACAGTAGTATAGTGGGGTAACTCCAGCCATGCAGACAGACAGTAGTATAGTGTTGTAACTCCAGCCATGCAGACAGACAGTAGTATAGTGTTGTAACTCCAGCCATGCAGACAGACAGTAGTATAGTGTTGTAACTCCAGCCACACAGACAGACATTAGTATAGTGGGGTAACTCCAGCCATGCAGACAGACAGTAGTATAGTGGGGTAACTCCAGCCATGCAGACAGACAGTAGTATAGTGTTGTAACTCCAGCCATGCAGACAGACAGCAGTATAGTGTTGTAACTCCAGCCACACAGACAGACATTAGTATAGTGGGGTAACTCCAGCCATGCAGACAGACAGTAGTATAGTGGGGTAACTCCAGCCATGCAGACAGACAGTAGTATAGTGTTGTAACTCCAGCCATGCAGATAGACTGCAGTATAGTGTTGTAACTCCAGCCACACAGACAGACATTAGTATAGTGTTGTAACTCCAGCCATGCAGACATACAGTAGTATAGTGTTGTAACTCCAGCCATGCAGACAGACAGTAGTATAGTGGGGTAACTCCAGCCATGCAGACAGACAGTAGTATAGTGTTGTAACTCCAGCCATGCAGACAGACAGTAGTATAGTGTTGTAACTCCAGCCATGCAGACAGACAGTAGTATAGTGGGGTAACTCCAGCCACACAGACAGACAGTAGTATAGTGTTGTAACTCCAGCATGCAGACAGACAGTAGTATAGTGTTGTAACTCTAGCCATGCAGACAGACAGTAGTATAGTGGGGTAACTCCAGCCATGCAGACAGACAGTAGTATCGTGTTGTAACTCCAGCCATGCAGACAGACAGTAGTATAGTGTTGTAACTCCAGCCATGCAGACAGACAGTAGTATAGTGTTGTAACTCCAGCCATGCAGACAGACAGTAGTATAGTGTTGTAACTCCAGCCATGCAGACAGACAGTAGTATAGTGGTGTAACTCTAGCCATGCAGACAGACACAGAGAGAGTAGCTGTGTATAAAGTTACATGGCTGTAGAGTCCTGGAAGACAGTCAGGGGCTCACATTACAGAGGGGTGTAGTTTCAGGATGTATTACAGTACAGTGTAGTATCAGGATGTATTACAGTACAATGTAGTTTCAGGATGTATTTCAGTACAGTGAAGTATCAGGATGTATTTCAGTACAGTGTAGTATCAGGATGTATTACAGTACAGTGTAGTATCAGGATGTATTACAGTACAGTGTAGTATCAGGATGTATTACAGTACAATGTAGTTTCAGGATGTATTTCAGTACAGTGAAGTATCAGGATGTATTTCAGTACAGTGTAGTATCAGGATGTATTACAGTACAGTGTAGTATCAGGATGTATTACAGTACAGTGTAGTAGTATGATGTCTTACAGTGTAGTATCAGGATGTATTACAGTACAGTGTAGCATCAGGATGTATTACAGTACAGTGTAGTATCAGGATGTATTACAGTACAGTGTAGTATCAGGATGTATTGTAGTAGGATGTATTACATTACAGTGTCGTATCAGGATGTATTTCAGTACAGTGTAGTATCAGGATGTATTACAGTACTGTGTAGTAACAGGATGTATTACAGTACAGTGTAGTAGTATGATGTATTACAGTACAGTGTAGTATCAGGATGTATTACAGTACAGTGTAGGATGTATTACTGTACAGTGTAATATTAGGATGTATTACAGTGTAGTATCAGGATGTATTACAGTGTAGTATCAGGATGTATTACAGTACAGTGTAGTATCAGGATGTATTACAGTACAGTGTAGTATCAGGATGTATTACAGTGTAGTATCAGGATGTATTACAGTGTAGTATCAGGATGTATTACAGTGTAGTATCAGGATGTATTACAGTATAGTGTAGTATCAGGATGTATTACAGTACAGTGTAGTATCAGGATGTATTACAGTATAGTATCAGGATGTATTACAGTACAGTGTAGTATCAGGATGTATTTCAGTGTAGTATCAGGATGTATAACAGTGTAGTATCAGGATGTATTACAGTGTAGTATCAGGATGTATTACAGTGTAGTATCAGGATGTATTACAGTACAGTACAGTATCAGGATGTATTACAGTGTAGTATCAGGATGTATTACAGTACAGTATCAGGATGTATTACAGTGTAGTATCAGGATGTATTACAGTGTAGTATCAGGATGTATTACAGTGTAGTATCAGGATGTATTACAGTACAGTATCAGGATGTATTACAGCACAGTGTAGTATCAGGATGTATTACAGTGTAGTATCAGGATGTATTACAGTGTAGTATCAGGATGTATTACAGTGTAGTATCAGGATGTATTACAGTACAGTATCAGGATGTATTACAGTGTAGTATCAGGATGTATTACAGTACAGTATCAGGATGTATTACAGTACCGTGTCAGGATGGATTACAGTGTAGTATCAGGATGTATTACAGTGTAGTATCAGGATGTATTACAGTGTAGTATCAGGATGTATTACAGTGTAGTATCAGGATGTATTACAGTGTAGTATCAGGATGTATTACAGTGTAGTATCAGGATGTATTACAGTACAGTATCAGGATGTATTACAGTACAGTGTAGTATCAGGATGTATTACAGTACAGTGTAGTATCAGGATGTATTACAGTACAGTGTAGTATCAGGATGTATTACAGTGTAGTATCAGGATGTATTACAGTACATTACACCCAGCGTTGTATGATTGTTACTTATTGCCCACAAGCTGATTACGCTGGACGGAGGTGTCTGGGAACCAGCTCATTTGATGCTATCTGGTCAGAGGGATCAGAGTAGTGGTGACATGCATTGGAAATCAAACACTTGTTTCAAGGTAATGATCATTGTATTTTTCTACCCTCTCTCTTTCCCAGTCACTAAGTGTGATGGCCCCAGGAAGTTCATGTGCAAGAATGGACAGTGTATCAATAGCAGCAAGGTGTGTGATGCCGTCAAAGACTGCAAGGACTGGTCAGATGAACCTATGAAGGAGTGTGGTGAGCTACACACACACACACACACACACATGCATAAACAAACTCATACACACACACTGTACACGAATAAATGTACACACACACACACTTATTAGCATCCACTTAACATGCAGATGGCCACTGTGCTAGTAATCAGAGCTTAATTTCATCAAGGGAGAGTACATCAGGACAACTCTCAGCTCTCTCTCTCCCATCAAAGTCCAACTCTTCCCTCGAGTGTTCATGGCTAGGAAACGTGTTCTGACTACACTACCCATAAGGCACCATATAGATTAGCTCCCTACCATAGAGAATTACAATTTAGAGCTCTTTAGTCATGGATCTCACAGTGGAATGCTCCGGAACCTCTAGCTCTGTGTTTCTGATTGGTCAACCGTGTGTCAACATTCAGATCAGATCCAGCACTATCTTTTGTAATCATGAAATAGCAGGATTTGGTATGCTGGACATTAACATCTTTGCCGTACATGTTATGCTTATAGACAGACATATTACATGTCTTATGTACTAGTGAAACCATGTGAGTGAACATGTAATGTTGGTTAATATGGAAGATAGGACATCTTCATAAATGATCATTATTTATCTTACCATACATGTAGCATGTTGATTCCCACAAGTCATTTCACAACACTAACCCTCCATGAGAGATCATCTGATTATCGAGGTAAAACTGCACACCTCAGTGTAACCTTCCGGTAACTGGCCCAATGCTCTAACCACTAGGCTACCTGCCGCCCCATTTCTACCTGCCGCCCCATTTCTATCTGCCGCCCCATTTCTACCTGCCGCCCCATTTCTACCTGCCGCCCCATTTCTACCTGCCGCCCCATTTCTACCTGCCGCCCCATTGCTGCCTGTCTTTTAACAATTGCTGGGAAGGAGTCTGGGAAGTGTTATATATTTATATTGCGATGGAGGGAGCAATATCCCTCCCTCCAATATTGGATGGAGGGAGGGATAAGGGGAGAAAGGAGAGGGATATGGGGAGGAGGAGGGATGGATAGAGGGAGGGAGGGAGGGATATGGGGAGGAGGAGGGATGGATGGATGGATGGAGGGAGGGAGGGAGGGAGGGATATGGGGAGGGGGGAGGGAGGGATAAGGGGAGAAAGGAGAGGGATATGGGGAGGAGGGATGGATGGAGGGAGGGATAAGGGGAGAAAGGAGAGGGATATGGGGAGGAGGAGGGATGGATGGAGGGAGGGATAAGGGGAGAAAGGAGAGGGATATGGGGAGGAGGGATGGATGGAGGGAGGGAGAGAGGGATATGGGGAGAAAGGAGAGGGATATGGGGAGGAGGGATGGATGGATGGAGGGACAAGGGAAGGAGAACTGCTCCTCTGAGGAAATCAGATTAGACAGGGGGACCTGACGAATAGCTGCCCCCTCTTGAGCCCCAGTGCATTCTGGACTGGTTCCAGGTGTCTGATAGCTACATATTCCCCTAGAGTCTCCCCAGGTACACACACACACCAATATATTGGTTGTTTTATTGATGTTTAACTCCCTTCCCTCCCTCTATTCCTCCTTTCATCCCTCTCTCTCCCCCTCTCTCTCTCTATCTCTCTCTCTCCCACCCCTCCCCTCTCTCTCTCTCTCTCTCACTCTCTCTCTCCCTCACTCTCTCTCCCTACCTCTCTCTCTAGGTGTGAATGAGTGCGCAGACAAAAATGGAGGCTGCTCTCACATCTGCAGAGACAGGAGGATTGGCTATGCGTGTGACTGTCCCTCTGGATACCAACTAATGGACAAGAAGACCTGTGAAGGTAGAGTACCAAACAACCTGTCCCTCTCATACAAGACCTGTGAAGGTAGAGTACCAAACAACCTGTCCCTCTCATACAAGACCTGTGAAGGTAGAGTACCAAACAACCTGTCCCTCTCAGACAAGACCTGTGAAGGTAGAGTACCAGACAACCTGTCCCTCTGAGACAAGACCTGTGAAGGTAGAGTACCAGACAACCTGTCCCTCTCAGACAAGACCTGTGAAGGTAGAGTACCAGACAACCTGTCCCTCTCAGACAAGACCTGTGAAGGTAGAGTACCATACAACCTGCCCCTCTCAGACAAGATCTGCGAAGGTACAAGGCCAGACAACCTGTCCCTCTCAGACAAGACCTGTGAAGGTAGAGCACCAAACAACCTGTCCCTCTCAGACAAGACCTGTGAAGGTAGAGTACCAGACAACCTGTCCCTCTGAGACAAGACCTGTGAAGGTAGAGTACCAGACAACCTGTCCCTCTCAGACAAGACCTGTGAAGGTAGAGTACCAGACAACCTGTCCCTCTCAGACAAGACCTGTGAAGGTAGAGTACCATACAAGACCTGTGAAGGTAGAGTACCAGACAACCTGTCCCTCTCAGACAAGACCTGTGAAGGTAGAGTACCAGACAACCTGTCCCTCTGAGACAAGACCTGTGAAGGTAGAGTACCAGACAACCTGTCCCTCTCAGACAAGACCTGTGAAGGTAGAGTACCAGACAACCTGTCCCTCTCAGACAAGACCTGTGAAGGTAGAGTACCATACAAGACCTGTGAAGGTAGAGTACCAGACAACCTGTCCCTCTCAGACAAGACCTGTGAAGGTAGAGTACCAGACAACCTGTCCCTCTCAGACAAGACCTGTGAAGGTAGAGTACCATACAACCTGCCCCTCTCAGACAAGATCTGCGAAGGTACAAGGCCAGACAACCTGTCCCTCTCAGACAAGACCTGTGAAGGTACAGGACCAGACAACCTGTCCCTCTCAGACAAGACCTGTGACGGTACAGGACCCAATCTAAAACCTTACTTCAACACAACAAAATGGCTCTCATTCCCGTTCAGGGTTTCCGTTAGCCAGTAATAGCCAGCTTTTGGCTTTTGGCCTCTTCATTGATGTTACCAGTCTATGGAAATACATTTTAGCTTCTTCATTGATGACAAAACCAGTCGATGTAAATATATTTGACTGGTCATGCTTATCGGTCTTTAGGTTAATTTGCGTAATTTAATGGAATTGAATTGGCGCGTGTGTACAGTATATTGGTAATATCTTATCACATGCATGCAGAGCCTTTGAGTGGAAAATCTGTCCGCCAACGCGAGAGCTGCTCAAACAGCAAATGCAAAGGCAACGGAAAGCAGGCTTCATCAGCACGTCACACACCAATTTGCAATGAGCTAGAAGCAGTATGCATTTTGAAAATATATACTTCATTGTTTGAAACCTGAGGCATGTCTTACCTTGCTTCAAAGCAGCCAAAATCAGTCCATATCTGTGGAGGCAATTCTTTTCTATAAACTTTCTTTCGTTGTCCTGTAGCCAAAGGCACAATCCTAGTCATATTAGCAACCCATGTTAGTAGTTAGATCTCCCTTATTTCAAAATGTATAATTGATATTTTAATCTCTGTCACATGAAACCACTTGGTTGTGCAGTGCACTTTTGTCAACAGTGTTTTCCTGCTTATTGCATTATGGAAGGAACATTCTTGCCTACTGCCTTGTGTTCATTGTTCGCTTATAATGTATATAATAATAGTTTATCAACATTTTAAGCTAAACTGTCTTATCTGTTGCATCTTAACGTGTGTTATTTATCCTAGGCATACTGGTTGTATGAATTTGGAATCTATCGTCCACAAACTGTCCCAGACTGTTTAGAATTGGCTTTTTTTTTTCTTGCCAAGCTGACCAATAGAATAGGTCAACTTTTCTGCTATGGGGGATAGTAGATTACCATTCTGTAGGCTACTGTTTTTACTGTTCATTACTTGTCTTGTTGGCTGAGGAAAAGTACATGTGGGTAGTTATTATAACATCTTCAAAGTGTGCATCAGAATTAGGTAAGAAGGACCACACATCATTTCATCCTCGACTTGCATGTTATGTTAATATGAATTACCATAATCTACATGTGATTTGTGTCATTCTGAGCAGTGTGGGTGGACGCCCTGATCAGGTTACGCACCCAATGCATATGGGTCTGGTACATTAAAATGCAGCCAGTCAAATGTCCGGACAGAACACATCTTCCTGACGGAAACCCCATTCCATTCAACCATTACAACAGGACCAATGACTCTCAATCTCTTCCACATTCCCTTCACTTCTTGTACTCTCTCTTTCCAAACAGTACTTAGAGATATCTCTACGTAATACCCCTTGTTCTCCTGTCTGTGTGGAGACAGAGTGGGTCCTGTGTTATTGATGGATTTGTGACTTCTCTCCCCAGACATAGATGAGTGTGAAAAGCCTGACTCCTGCAGCCAGATCTGCATCAACTACAAAGGAGACTACAAGTGTGAATGTTATCAGGGCTATGAGATGGACCCCAGCACCAAGACCTGCAAGGCCGTGGGTAAGAGAGGCAACCTGTTATGTCCCTGGCAACCACAGAACAACCACACACACACACACCGTAACCCAGCAACACCACAGTCTATTCTCAGGCCGTCCGATATGAACGGTGGTTGTTTGTAAGCAGGACTAGCACGGCAGAGCCATCTGAGGTCTGTAACGCAAATATTTGCCTTCTGCTTCTCAGGGAGGTAATGAAAAGAAAAACATGTCCACCTTGTCTGGCAGGGTGCTGTTGGACACAGTCAGGTATTGTCCTTCACCGTGACCCACAGTAAACACTCCAGCCTGGGCATACATACAAATAAGGTCACTGGTCTTAACTTGGGGGCCTGGGACATATCTCTGACTGTGTAGAGAAAGACAGTGTTTTTGGTTAGCATCATCATTCTTAGGTTAGATCATTACAGGGCAAACTGACGTGATAATGAGGATGCTTAAAGGAACTGGCTTAAAAGAACTGGCTTAGAGGAACTGGCTTAAAGGAACTGGCTTAGAGGAACTGGTTTAAAGGAACTGGCTTAAAGGAACTGGCTTAGAGGAACTGGCTTAAAGGAACTGGCTTAAAGGAACTGGCTTAGAGGAACTGGTTTAAAGGAACTGGCTTAAAGGAACTGGCTTAGAGGAACTGGTTTAAAGGAACTGGCTTAAAGGAACTGGCTTAGAGGAACTGGTTTAAAGGAACTGGCTTAAAGGAACTGGCTTAGAGGAACTGGCTTAGAGGAACTGGTTTAAAGGAACTGGCTTAAAGGAACTGGTTTAAAGGAACTGGCTTAAAGGAACTGGCTTAAAGGAACTGGTTTAAAGGAACTGGCTTAAAGGAACTGGCTTAGAGGAACTGGTTTAAAGGAACTGGCTTAAAGGAACTGGCTTAGAGGAACTGGCTTAGAGGAACTGGTTTAAAGGAACTGGCTTAAAGGAACTGGCTTAAAGGAACTGGCTTAAAGGAACTGGCTTAAAGGAACTGGCTTAGAGGAACTGGCTTAGAGGAACTGGCTTAAAGGAACTGGCTTAAAGGAACTGGCTCGGCTTTTCTCTAAGTGGCGTGAAAAACGGCACATCTTTGTTACTGTTAGAGAGAGCATACACACTGTCAGGAAGCTGGGCCTTTATTATTAGAGCGGAAGGGAAGGTGTGTGTGTGTGTGTGTGTGTGTGTGTGTGTGTGTGTGTGTGTGTGTGTGTGTGTGTGTGTGTGTGTGTGTGTGTGTGTGTGTGGGTGTGGGTGGGTGGGTGGGTGGGTGTGTTCGTGCTATTAGAATAGGAAGTGAAGTGATGGAGCACTGCGTTCTATTGGGCACGTCAGTCCGTATTGTTGATTGCAGCACAGAAAGACAGAGACGTATCATTCTTATTTCTGCAGTGGTTTATTTACTCTGAAGCTTGGGAAGAAGGAGGAGATGCAGAGGCGCCTGCTATGTGATGCTGAGGTGATGTGGATTTAATAAACCTCCACACACACTCTCACACACTGACATAAACTCACAGACACTCACAGGCATACACATCAACAGACACACAACCTCATACATTCACAACGATGCACACACAACACAAACACACTCACATTCCACTGCGGTAGATTTGTTGGGTTCACTCTCGTGCTCTACAACAGGGGCTGACAGCTGAAGCGATGATGTCGTTAAGCAGATCACACTGAGCTGGAAAGCGAAGGCTTTATTTGTGATGTTCAGGGAATGCAATACCATTATTACCCTTCATCCAATCACACAGAGATTAGAGGGCTACTTTTTACTGCTCACTGACCATGTCTGAATATTGTCTTAACTTGGAAAGCCCTTGGAGGCAGGATGGAGAAAGCCCTTGGAGGCAGGATGGAGAAAGCCCTTGGAGGCAGGATGGAGAAAGCCATTGGAGGCAGGATGGAGAAAGCCCTTGGAGGCAGGATGGAGAAAGCCCTTGGAGGCAGGATGGAGAAAGCCCTTGGAGGCAGGATGGAGAAAGCCCTTGGAGGCAGAAAACCCTTTGAGGCAGGATGGAGAAAGCCCTTGGAGGCAGGATGGAGAAAGCCCTTGGAGGCAGAAAGCCCTTGGAGGCAGGATGGAGAAAGCTCTTGGAGGCAGGATGGAGAAAGCCATTGGAGGCAGAAAGCCCTTGGAGGCAGGATGGAGAAAGCCCTTGGAGGGAGGATGGAGAAAGCCCTTGGAGGCAGAAAGCCCTTGGAGGCAGGATGGAGAAAGCCCTTGGAGGGAGGATGGAGAAAGCCATTGGAGGCAGGATGGAGAAAGCCCTTCGAGGCAGGATGGAGAAAGCGTTAGAATAATACTAATTTGACATACTTACTGAAGAGTTTTAGTAGTTTTAATTGTAGCTACAGTGCCGCGCATAATAATTTAGACAGCAGTCTCCCAGGTGCCTTTCTAGTTAATGTGAACGGGGTAGAAGCTAATTAAAAGCACAACTCCCAGGTTGGTGGCATCATGTTACGTTCATCGCTATAAGCCAAAGTATAACCATACAATGTAGCAAGTTGATTCCCACAAGTCATTTCACTACACTAAATGTTTTATTGTGTTTACCATGGGTGCAATATCACTCACTAACAGTTAAATGACTCACTAACCGTTAAATGATTAACTGATTGTCTCTCACCATTTTCCTTTGTGCATACATGCATCTGTGTGTGTTTCTGTCATTATACTACAGCATTCTCTGCAACAGGTACAGATTTACTCAGTCTTTTCTCATCAACACGGAGGTCTGCAGTTTTACTTCGATAATCAGATGATCTCTCATAGAGGGAGGGAGGGAGGGGTAGAGATAGAGAGAGGTAGAGAGAGAGAGAGAGAGGTAGGTAGGTGAGTAACTCAGAAACCTCCCCTCTGATCTGTCCATATGGCTGTTACTTTTCTATCTCTCTCTCTTCCTCTATACTCCTCTTTCTCTGCATCTTTGTGTCCTCCTCTGTGTCCTCCTCTGTGTCTTCCTCTGTGTCCTCCTCTGTGTCTTCCTGTGTGTCCTCCTCTATACTCCTCTGTGTCCTCCTTCTTCCTCTATACTCTTTGTCCTCCTCTGTGTCATCTGTGTCCTCCTCTTGGTCCTCCTCTTTGTCCTCCTCTGTGTCCTTCTCTTGGTCCTTCTCTGTGTCCTCCTCTGTGTCCTCCTCTGTGTCCTTCTCTTGGTCCTTCTCTGTGTCCTCCTCTCTGTCCTCCTCTTCACCTCTCCTTGCCTATATGTCTGCATCTCTGTGTTTTTCTCCTCAGTCCCCCTTTTTACTGTTTCTACCTCACTCTCACTATGCACCCTTTTCTCCCTTTAGGCTCCTCCCTCCCTCTCACTATGCACCCTGTTCTCCCCTTATCCCTCCCTCCCTCTCACTATGCACCCTTTTCTCCCTTTAGGCTCCCTCCCTCACTCTCACTATGCACCCTTTTCTCCCTTTAGGCTCCTCCCTGATTCAGAGGACACTAGGACAGAGTCTAGAACAGACACTAGGACAGAGTCTAGAACAGCCACTAGGACAGAGTCTAGAACAGACACTAGGACAGAGTCTAGAACAGAGACTAGAACATAGTCTAGAACCGAGACTAGAACAGAGTCTAGAACAGAGTCTAGAACAGAGTCTAGAACATAGTCTAGAACAGAGTCTAGAACAGAGACTAGAACAGAGTCTAGAACAGAGTCTAGGACAGAGACTAGGACAGAGTCTAGAACAGACACTAGGACAGAGACTAGAACAGAGACTAGGACAGAGTCTAGGACAGAGTCTAGGACAGAGACTAGGAAAGACACTAGGGCAGTCTAGGACAGACACTAGGACAGAGACTAGGACAGACACTAGGGCAGAGTCTAGAACAGAGTTTAGGACAGAGTCTAGGAAAGAGACTAGGACAGAGTCTAGAACAGAGACTAGAACATAGTCTAGGACAGAGACTAGGACAGAGACTAGAACAGAGTCTAGAACAGACACTAAGACAGAGACTAGAACAGAGACTAGGACAGAGTCTAGGACAGAGTCAAACAGAGTCTAGAACAGACACTAGGACAGACACTAGAACAGAGACTAGAACAGAGTCTAGAACAGACACTAGGACAGAGTCTAGAACAGAGACTAGAACAGAGTCTAGAACAGAGTCTAGGACAGAGACTAGGACAGAGTCTAGAACAGACACTAGGACAGAGACTAGAACAGAGACTAGGACAGAGTCTAGGACAGAGTCTAGGACAGAGACTAGGAAAGACACTAGGGCAGTCTAGGACAGACACTAGGACAGAGACTAGGACAGACACTAGGGCAGAGTCTAGAACAGAGTTTAGGACAGAGTCTAGGAAAGAGACTAGGACAGAGTCTAGAACAGAGACTAGAACATAGTCTAGGACAGAGACTAGGACAGAGACTAGAACAGAGTCTAGAACAGACACTAAGACAGAGACTAGAACAGAGACTAGGACAGAGTCTAGGACAGAGTCAAACAGAGTCTAGAACAGACACTAGGACAGACACTAGAACAGAGACTAGAACAGAGTCTAGAACAGACACTAGGACAGAGTCTAGGACAGAGTTTAGGACAGAGTCTAGGACAGAGTCTAGGACAGAGTCTAGGACAGAGACTAGAACAGAGTCTAGGACAGAGACTAGAACAGAGTCTAGAACAGACACTAGAACATAGTCTAGAACAGAGTTTAGGACAGAGTCTAGGACAGAGACTAGAACAGAGTCTAGGACAGAGACTTGAACAGAGTCTAGGACAGAGACTAGAACAGAGTCTAGAACAGACACTAGAACATAGTCTAGGACAGAGTCTAGGACAGAGTCTAGGACAGAGTCTAGGACAGAGACTAGAACAGAGTCTAGGACAGAGACTAGAACAGAGTCTAGGACAGAGACTAGAACAGAGTCTAGGACAGAGACTAGAACATAGTCTAGAACAGAGTTTAGGACAGAGTCTAGGACAGAATCTAGGACAGAGTCTAGGACAGAGACTAGAACAGAGTCTAGGACAGAGACTAGAACAGAGTCTAGAACAGACACTAGAACAGAGTCTAGGACAGAGACTAGAACAGAGTCTAGAACAGACACTAGAACATAGTCTAGAACAGAGTTTAGGACAGAGTCTAGGACAGAGTCTAGGACAGACTAGAACAGAGTCTAGGACAGAGACTAGAACAGAGTCTAGGACAGAGACTAGAACAGAGTCTAGAACAGACACTAGAACATAGTCTAGAACAGAGTCTAGGACAGAGTTTAGGACAGAGTCTAGGACAGAATCTAGGACAGAGTCTAGGACAGAGACTAGAACAGAGTCTAGGACAGAGACTAGAACAGAGTCTAGGACAGAGACTAGAACAGAGTCTAGAACAGACACTAGAACATAGTCTAGAACAGAGTCTAGGACAGAGTTTAGGACAGAGTCTAGGACAGAATCTAGGACAGAGTCTAGGACAGAGACTAGAACAGAGTCTAGGACAGAGACTAGAACAGAGTCTAGGACAGCGCTCTCTGAAGTCGTTGTCTGACATGGATCTATTGTAATAAACATGTTGCCTGTATTGGATGGAGTTTCAGAATGACGTGGTAACTTTGGTTTGACAAGACAGGAACATTCTGCACAGATTTGTCTCGTGGATTTATTAGAGAATAGAAAGAGTGGTGTTTTCTCATGAGTTTGACAGACTACACTTCTGAAAGTTGATTGTAGTCTCAGTGAATCAGGGAATGTCTCAGCCTTGTTGTCTCCAGCTGCTGGCAGACATCTTTATTCTCCCAGGCCACGCTAACGATCCCAGAGACAATACACCTACTTTGATCTTCTGTCACTAAACGTCAACTAACAACTCAGAATATTCATTTTTTTTCTCACAATTACAGTCACCCTCTGTTTTTAATACGTGTTTTATACATAACAGTAACTAGCTGTACTATATGTCAAATTGATTCCTCAGGCCTGGCTGCATATCTGTCATTTTCAAAGCTTATCTTAATTGGCTGATAATGCAGGGCTGAGTTATGGAAGATTTAAATGCATGGGGTCTGTCCTGTCATCACACATGCACACACACACACACACACACACACACACACACACACACACACACACACACACACACACACACACACACACACATACACACATACACACACAGACACACAGAGACTGTTGTCAGAGTGGAGGAGTCTGACTTCTTTAACACTAGGAAGAGAGCAACTACTCTGTAGAATGGCACTATTTGATGATGTCACCGGTCCTGAATGAGGGGCTGGGGGCTGTGTAGACAGGCATTAGGAAATATCTTTCTCTCTCTCTTCCTCTCTCCATCTCTCTCTCTCTCATCCTCTCTCTCTCTTTCTTTCCCTCTGTCTATCAACATCTATTTCTCTACCATTCACTCTCTATCTCAAATCAAATGTATTTATATAGCCCTTTGTACATCAGCTGATATCTCAAAGTGCTGTACAGAAACCCAGCCTAAAACCCCAAACAGCAAGCAATGCATGTGTAGAAGCACGGTGGCTAGGAAAAACTCCCTAGAAAGGCCAAAACCAAGGAAGGAACCAGGCTATGAGGGGTGGCCAGTCCTCTTCTGGCTGTGCCAGGTGGAGATTATAACAGAACATGGACAAGATGTTCAAATGTTCATAAATGACCAGCATGGTCAAATAATAATAATCACAGGCAGAACAGTTGAAACTGGAGCAGCAGCACGGCCAAGTGGACTGGGGACAGCAAGGAGTCATCATGCCAGGTAGTCCTGGGGCATGGTCCTAGGGCTCAGGTCCTCCGAGAGAGAGAGAGAAAGAAAGAGAGAATTAGAGAGAGCACACTTAAATTCACACAGGACACCGGATAAGACAGGAGAAGTACTCCAGATATAACAAACTGACCCTAGCCCCCCGACACATAAACTACTGCAGCATAAATACTGGAGGCTGAGACAGGAGGGGTCAGAAGACACTGTGGCCCCATCCGATGATACCCCAGGACAGGGCCAAACAGGAAGGATATAACCCCACCCACATTGCCAAAGCACAGCCCCCACACCACTAGAGGGATATCTTCAACCACCAACTTACCATCCTGAGACAAGGCCGAGTATAGCCCACAAAGATCTCCGCTACGGCACAACCCAAGGGGGGGCGCCAACCCAGACGGAAGATCACATCAGTGACTCAACCCACTCAAGTGACGCACCCCTCCTAGGGACGGGATGAAAGAGCACCAGTAAGCCAGTGACTCATCCCCTGTAATATGGTTAGAGGCAGAGAATCCCAGTGGAAAGAGGGGAACCGGCCAGGCAGAGACAGCAAGGGCGGTTCGTTGCTCCAGAGCCATTCCGTTCATCTTCACACTCCTGGGCCAGACTACACTCAATCATATGACCCACTGAAGAGATGAGTCTTCAGTAAAGACTTAAAGGTTGAGCCCGAGTTTTGCATCTCTCACATGGGTAGGCAGACCATTCCATAAAAATGGAGCTATATAGGAGAAAGCCCTGCCTCCAGCTGTTTGCTTAGAAATTCTAGGGACAGTTAGGAGGCCTGCGTCTTGTGACCGTAGCGTACGTGTAGGTACAGTGGGGAGTATTTGATACACTGCCGATTTTGCAGGTTTTCCTACTTACAAAGCATGTAGAGGTCTGTAATTTGTATCATAGGTACACTTCAACTGTGAGAGACGGAATCTAAAACAAAAATCAAAAAAATCACATTGTATGATTTTTAAGTAATTAATTTGCATTTTATTGCATGACATAAGTATTTGATACATCAGAAAAGCAGAACTTAATATTTGGTACAGAAACCTTTGTTTGCAATTACAGAGATCATATGTTTCCTGTAGTTCTTGACCAGGTTTGCACACACTGCGGCAGGGATTTTGGCCCACTCCTCCATACAGACCTTCTCCAGATCCTTCAAGTTTCGGGGCTGTCGTTGAGCAATAAGGAATTTCAGCTCCCTCCAAAGATTTTGGGTTCAGGTCTGGAGACTGGCTAGGCCACTCCAGGACCTTGAGATGCTTCTTACGGAGCTACTCCTTAGTTGCCCTGGCTGTGTGTTTCGGGTCGTTGTCATGCTGGAAGACCCAGCCACGACCCATCTTCAATGCTCTTACTGAGGGAAGGAGGTTGTTGGCCAAGATCTCGCAATACATGGCCCCATCCATCCTCCCCTCAATACGGTGCAGTCATCCTGTCCCCTTTGCAGAAAAGCATCCCCAAAGAATGATGTTTCCACCTCCATGCTTCACGATTGGGATGGTATTCTTGGGGTTGTACTCATCCTTCTTCTTCCTCCAAACACGACGAGTTTAGTTTAGACCAAAAAGCTATATTTTTGTCTCCTCAGACCACATGACCTTCTCCCATTCCTCCTCTGGGTCATCCAAACTTCAGACGGCCCTGGACATGCGCTGGCTTGAGCAGGGGGCCTTGCGTGCGCTGCAGGATTTTAATTCATGATGGCGTAGTGTGTTACTAATGGTTTTCTTTGAGACTGTGGTCCCAGCTCTCTTCAGGTCATTGACCAGGTCCTGCCATGTAGTTCTGGGCTCATCCCTCACATGTAGTTCTGGGCTCATCCCTCACTTTCCTCATGATCATTGATGCCCCACGAGGTGAGATCTTGCATGGAGCCCCAGACCGAGGGTGATTGACCGTCATGTTGAACTTATTCCATTTTCTAATAATTGCGCCAACAGTTGTTGCCTTCTCACCAAGCTGCTTGCCTATTGTCCTGTAGCCCATCACAGCCTTGTGCAAGTCTACAATTTTAACCCTGGTGTCCTGGTCTTGGCCATTGTGGAGAGGTTGGAGTCTGTTTGATTGAGTGTGTGGATAGGTGTCTTTTATACAGGTGCAGTTAATACAGGTAATGAGTGGAGAACAGGAGGGCTTCTTAAAGAAAAACGAACAGGTCTGTGAGAGCCGGAATTCTTACTGGTTGGTAGGTGATCAAATACTTATGTCATGCAATAAAAATGCAAATTACTTACTTAAAACTCATACAATGTGATTTTCTGGATTTTTGTTTTAGATTCCGTCTCTCACAGTTGAAGTGAACATATGATAACAATTACAGACCTCTACATGCTTTGTAAGTGGGAAACCTGCAAAATAGGCAGTGTATCAAATACTTGTTCTCCCCCCACTGTATGTACGGCAGGACCAAATCAGAGAGATAGGTAGGAGTAAGCCCATGTAATGCTTTGTAGGTTAGCAGTAAAACCTTGAAATCAGCCCTTTTCTTGACAGGAAGCCAGTGTAGGGAGGCTAGCACTGGAGTAATATGATCAAATTTTTGGGTTCTAGTCAGGATTCTAGCAGCCGTATTTAGCACTAACAGAAGTTTATTTAGTGCTTTATCCGGGTAGCTGGAAAGTAGAGCATTGCAGTAGTCTAACCTAGAAGTAACAAAAGCATTGATACATCTGCATCATTTTTGGACTGATAGTTTCTGATTTTTGCAATGTTACGTAGATGGAAAAAAGCTTGATATGTTCGGCAAAAGAGAGATCAGGGTCCAGAGTAACGCCGAGGTCCTTCACAGTTTTATTTGAGACAACTGTACAACCATTAAGATTAATTGTCAGTTTCAACAGAAGATCTCTTTGTTTCTTGGGACCTAGAACAAGCATCTCTGTTTTGTCCGAGTTTAAAAGTAGAAAGTTGCAGCCATCCACTTCCTTATGTCTGCAACACAGGCTTCTAGCGAGGGAAATTTTGGGGCTTCACCATGTTTCATTGAAATGTACAGCTGTGTGTCATCCGCATAGCAGTGAAAGTTAACATTATGTTTTCGAATCCCCAAGAGGTAAAATATATAGTGAAAACAATAGTGGTCCTAAAACGGAACCTTGAGGAATACCGAAATTTACAGTTGATTTGTTAGAGGACAAACCATTCACAGAGACAAACTGATATCTTTCCGACAGATAAACCAGGCCAGAACTTGTCCGTGTAGACCAATTTGGGTTTCCAATCTCTCCAAAAGAATGTGGTGATCGATGGTATCAAAAGCAGCACTAAGGTCTAGGAGCACGAGGACAGATGCAAAGCCTCGGTCTGATGCCATTAAAAGGTAATTTACCACCTTCACAAGTGCAGTCTCAGTGCTATGATGGGGTCTAAAACCAGACTGAAGCATTTCATATACATTGTTTGTCTTCAGGAAGGCAGTGAGTTGCTGCGCAACAGCCTTTTCTAAAAATTATGAGAGGAATGGAAGATTTGATATAGGCTGATAGTTATTTTTATTTTCTGGGTCACGGTTTGGCTTTTTCAAGAGAGGCTTTATTACTGACACCTTTAGTGAGTTTGGAACACATCCGGTGGATAGAGAGCTGTTTATTATGTTCAACATAGGAGGGCCAAGCACAGGAAGCAGCTCTTTCAGTAGTTTAGTTGGAATAGGGTCCAGTATGCAGCTTGAAGGTTTAGAGTCCATGATTATTTTCATCATTGTGTCAAGAGATACAGTACTAAAACACTTGAGTGTCTCTCTTGATCCTAGGTCCTGGCAGAGTTGTGCAGACTCAGGACAACTGAGCTTTGGAGGAATACTCAGATTTAAAGAGGAGTCCGTCATTTGCTTTCTAATGATCATGATTTTTTCCTCAAAGAAGTTCATGGATTTATTACTGCTGAAGTGAAAGCCATCCTCTCTTGGGGAATGCTGCTTTTTACTTAGCTTTGCGACAGTATCAAAAATGAATTTCGGGTTGCTCTTATTTTCCTCAATTAAGTTGGAAAAATAGGATGATCGAGCAGCAGTAAGGGCTCTTCGATACTGCACGGTACTGTCTTTCCAAGCTAGTTGGAAGACTTCCAGTTTGGTGTGGCGCCATTTCCGTTCCAATTGTCTGGAAGCTTGCATCAGAGCTCGGGTATTTTCTGTATACCAGGGAGCTAGTTTCTTATGAGAAATGTTTTTAGTTTTTAGGGGTGCAACTGCATCTAGGGTATTGCGCAAGGTTAAATTGAGTTGCTCAGTTAGGTGGTTAACTGATTTTTGTCCTCTGACGTCCTTGTGTAGACAGAGGGAGTCTGGAATGACCTCAAGGAATCTTTGTGTTGTCTGTGAATTTATAGCACGACTTTTGATGTTCCTTGGTTGGGGTCTGAGCAGATTATTTGTTGCAATTGCAAACGTAATAAAATGGTGGTCCGATAGTCCAGGATTATGAGGAAAAACATTAAGATCCACAACATTTATTCCATGGGACAAAACTAGGTCCAGAGTATGACTGTGACAGTGAGTTGGTCAAAACCCACTGAGTTGATAATGGCTCCAAAAACCTTTTGGATTGGGTCAGTGGACTTTTCCATGTGAATATTGTCGTGGAAATTTCCTTAATTACCAAATGATGAGAGAGCAAATCACACACGAGTCAGAGTTATGCTTAATCTTCACCTTTAATAATAATTAAGCTTTTGCAATAGCATTTTGACTTTCAACAGTTCAGTATCTCTAATGAAAAGTTGAGAGTGGCCAACATAATGGCAAATGGGATCCTTTATAGCAAAGATCCACCCCCCCTAGACGACATGACAAAACACAGGTCTTAGGAACTTACACAAAGAAAGACTTTACTTCAGAGAGGAATATCCCCTAGTCAGACAGAGTTGGCTATAAATTATCGTTCAGTTTGGTCTCCTAAACAAAGCTCTTATCTCGTCCTTGGTACAAAATGGGACCAAGACATTACCCCCACCCTATGATATATACCAAATTGGTATATAAATTGGTATATTTCCCCAATGGGAAAAGTAGGGAGTGACTGGCACACAGACACAGTGGAGCAAAAGAGCAAAAGATATGTTTACACATGATGACCCCTTGACCTCTCCCCTCTCTGTGGCCCATGCAACTTAGTCTTGACATAGAACAGATAACTGCCAATGGCCACCACTATAGTACAACAAAATACATTCTTATGAGAAATAACTCATAAGCATATGATGAACATAAAACATCTTATCTATGTTACCCAACTAATTCTGATTATTCCCCAACAATATTAAAGTCACCAAAAATTTGAATATTATCTGCTATGACTACAAGGTCCGATAGGAATTAAGGGAACTTAATGAGGAACGCTGTATATGGCCCAGGAGGCCTGTAAACAGTAGCTATAAAAAGTGATTGAGTAGGCTGCATAGATTTCATGACTAGAAGCTCAAAAGACGAAAACGTAATTTTTCTTTTTGTAAATTGAAATTTGCTATTGTAAATGTTAGCAACACCTCCGCCTTTGCGGGATGCACGGGGGATATGGTCACTAGTGTAGCCAGGAGGTGAGGCCTCATTTAACACAGTAAATTCATCAGGCTTAAGCCATGTTTCAGTCAGGCCAATCACGTCAAGATAATGATCAGTGATTAGTTCATTGACTATAATTGCTTTTGAAGTAAGGGATCTAACATTAAGTAGCCCTATTTTGAGATGTGAGGTATCACGATCTCTTTCAATAATGACAGGAATGGAGGAGGTCTTTAATCCTAGTGAGATTGCTAAGGCGAACACCGCCATGTTTAGTTTTGCCCAACCCAGGTCGAGGCACAGACACTGTCTCAATGGGGATAGCTGAGATGACTACACTGACTGTGCTAGTGGCAGACTCCACTAAGCTGTCAGGCTGGCTAACAGCCTGCTGCCTGGCCTGTACCCTATTTCATTGTGGAGATAGAGGAGTTAGAGCCCTGTCTATGTTGGTAGATAAGATGAGAGCACCCCTCCAGCTAGGATGAAGTCTGTCACTCCTCAGCAGGCCAGGCTTGGTCCTGTTTGTGGGTGAGTCCCAGAAAGAGGGCCACTTATCTACATATTCTATCTTTTGGGAGGGGCAGAAAACAGTTTTCAACCAGCGATTGAGTTGTGAGACTCTGCTGTAGAGCTCATCACTCCCCCTAACTGGGAGGGGGCCAGAGACAATTACTCGATGCCGACACATCTTTCTAGCTGATTTACACGCTGAAGCTATGTTGCACTTGGTGACCTCTGACTGTTTCATCCTAACATCGTTGGTGCCGACGTGGATAACAATGTCTCTATACTCTCTACACTCGCCAGTTTTAGCTTTAGCCAGCACCATCTTCAGATTAGCCTTAACGTCGGTAGCCCTGCCCCCCGGTAAACAGCATATGATCGCTGGATGATTCGTTTTAAGTCTAATACTGCGGCTAATGGAGTCGCCAATGACTAGGGTTTTCAATTTGTCAGAGCTAATGGTGGGAAGCTTCGGCATCTCAGACCCCGTAACTGGAGGAGTAGAGACCAGAGAAGGCTCGGCCTCTGACTCCGACTCGTTGCTTAATGGGGAAAACCGGTTGAACGTTTCTGTCGGCTGATTGAGCGACACCGGTTGAGCATTCCTACAGCATTTCCTTCCAGAAACCGTGAGAAAGTTGTCTGGCTGCGGGGACTGTGCGAGGGGATTTATACTAACGTTACTATCTGTACTTACTGGTGGCACAGACGCTGTTTCATCCTTTCCTACACTGAAATTACCCTTGCCTAACGATTGCGCCTGAAGCTGGGCTTGTAGCACAAGGCGATCGTTCTCCTGTACATTATGAGTACAGCGACTGCAATTAGAAGTCATCATGTTAATGTTAACAGCTTCGGCTGTTGGAGGTCCTGATGAACCACGTCCAGATAAAGCGTCCGGAGTGAAAAAGTTTAATGAAAAAAAAGTTGAGTGAAAAACCAAAAATATAAACGGTAATTAAAAAGTAAAAACCGTAAAGTTGTCAGGTAGCAAAGTAAGGTTGGCAACAAAACGCACAGCAACACGTAAACAAGTCTGCAAGTTGTGACTGAAAATGTAGATGCTGAAAACAATCTGTTTGTCTCTCCCTCCCTATGTATGCTACCACTCATTCTCTGTCCATCTGTCTGTCTTCTCTCTCTCTCTTTCTTTCTCTCTCTTCTCTCTTCTCTCTCTTGGTCTCTCTCTCTGTCACTCTTTCTCTCTGTGTCTCTGTCTCGCTCTCTTTCTGTCTCTCTTTTTCTCACTTCCCTAATGGGAGAGCGGCTGAAATTGATCGGTACAAATCCAAGAGACAGGGAAAATGATTGAATCCTGACTCGCAGTGAAAATGAAAATATTTGCTCCCTGTGCAGAGTCCCGTGGCGGCCTGGGACCGAGATACTCATCTAGGTGTGGCGCGTGCAGATGTGTGTGTGCGTGCGCGTGCCGTGGTTCGAAACATGGAGCCAACTCAGAACGCCCTGGCTTGATGGGACAAGTTGCCTGGCTTTGTCTTGATTTTGTCCGGGATCAGGAGGGAAGGAGATAAGACTCCATCCGTCTCTCTCAGCTTATATCTCAGTAGGTGTGTCCAAGAGTGTGCAAAGCTGTCATCAAGGCTAAGGGTGGCTACTTTTAAGAATCTCAAGTATAAAATATATTTGGATTTGTTTAACACTTTTCTGGTTACTACATGATTCCATGTGTGTTATTTCATAGTTGTGATGTCTTCACTATTATTCTACAATGTAGAAAATAGTAAAAATAAAGAAAAACCCTGGAATGAGTAGGTGTATCCAAACGTTTGACTGGCACTGTATATATACGGTGGTTCATCCTTTAAAAGTTGCGTCGCACTGCAGCACCCCTTGCGGGTTGCCGCAGAATTCTATGGCACGTTATTTGAGTGTCAGCCATTGTTGCGAGTTAGTTCTAGTTTGACCACCAGAGGGCATCTTTGAGAAGAATTTGAGCATTAATATTGGCATTAATATTGGCTGTACTAGATAATTTAAGACCTTTTTTTGTAAGGACATAGTATATGGGATTAATTTTAAGAAAAGTAGCTTCATTAATTTGATTAATATTATGGTGTTTCTATTCCAAGAAAAATGAAAAACCCTCAGGGTTCCCGTTAGGAAAATATGGCGCTGTACAACGTGACTGGTCGGGAGTAGGCTACTGTACTAAGAGCAAAATAATCTTAACATTTTCACACCCTAATTGTAGGCTAACCAATACCCAAACGGAGATTCAGTGAAAATAATACCAGTCCCCATGCTTGTCTCCGAGCAGCGTGAAACAGTGCTGAAATAGTTGACAACATGTCATTCAGTGATATTTATTCCCATAATAATTTGTTATGGATCCATAACGAAATAAACATCTCCATTACAATTATAATGCAGGGTTAATAATACATTAATATATTTGTAGGGATGGATGCATTGTTTTGTTGGGGCAAATCTGGTTTTAGAGGTTTTCAAAACAATGTATTTGGTGGACTCGGTATGATGGACTCACTGATGGTTGAAGATGATGAGTGATCGGCAAAGGCTTTCAACATCGCTCTAATCACAGTCAGAAAGACAGTTGAAGAAACTTGAGTGGACTTAAGACATTATATTATATAGACATGTTTTCAAAAGGCCTCCAGAGCCGACAGAGAAGTTCCTTACTTTTTCCTCCTTCCACTTGCCTCTTCCATTTATTCCCATAGTAATTCGTTATGGTTTGCATTGCAAATGAGGGCATAAACTGGGTCAAGACGCCAGCAGAGTACGTAGACTTTTATGTAGTGAAATAAAGGTAAGATAAAAATAAATAAATAAGACCTGCAACACTTTTAACAACACATTCCTCAACACTAGTTAGACTTATGTCGCCTACGGTAGGCCTACATTATATCTACAAATATTTTTTTATCTCAACATGTTGGTCTCCTGATTTGAACCCAATCGAACTTGTTGCAACTTTAGTGTAGTTGAAATAATCTTCTCCGTGTTTGCCTGGATTGTGACTCCATCTCGTTCCTCGCCGCCTTCAACTCCTCCAATACCGCCTGACTTTCCGCCAATGACATGACTCTCCTCCAATAATTACATTTAGGGGATTGGAGGATTCTAAATGAATATCTAATGGGCATTTTTCATTAGGATCTGTGAGAATATCTAAGGGGCTTTTATATAATTATAATGCAGGGTTAATAATAATAATAATCGCTTTGTTTAAGAAATAAGGCTATTTTGGAGATTTGCTCACTTTCAAATAACTGAAAGTGAGCAGTTGTAATCTGAATAAAGGGGAAAAGTCCATTCTTGAACATGGAGTGAGACATTCTTACTGATTTGTAAATGAAGCCAGTTTGATATTTAGAATTATTTATTTCTGTTTTTAGAGGGAGAGGAAACCAAAAGCCCACCGTGCCTATTTTTTGGATATTCTTCAGACCACATGTCAAGTGAAAATCTACCCAAATTTACCCAAGTTCTCTCTCAACTCCAGGACCACCAACAGTTTTTGTTGTTGTCTGATGCAGGGCTCTAGTGCCAGAAGAGAGACTCTCAGACTGAAAACACCTCCATTAATTGCCACAGTTTAGACTACCGATAGATTAGCGTTCTAACTCCCTCTTGTAATAGTGTGGTGCAATGACAGAATGCCACCATCTACCACTAACGGTCGCAGCATAAACTCTGAACTTTAATAAGGAAGAACCACTGAGTGTACAAAACATTAAGAACTCTTTCCATGACATAGACTGATGAAGGAATCCAGGTGAAAGCTATGATCCCTTATTGATGTCACTTGTTAATTCCACGTCAATCAGTGTAGATGACGGAGAGGAGACAGGTTAAAGAAGCATTATTAAGCCTTGAGACAATTCAGACATGGATTTGTGTCTGTGTCATTCAGAGGGTGAATGGGCAAGACAAAAGATTGAAGGGCCTTTGAATGGGATATGGTAGTAGGTGCCAGGCGCACCGGTTTGTGTCAAAAACAGCAGCGCCTCTGGATTTTTCACGCTCTGTAGTTTCCTGTGTGTATCAATTATGGTCCACCACCCAAAGGACATCCAGACAACATGACACAACTGTGAGAGGCCTTGGAGTCAACATGGGCCAGCATTCCTGTGGAACTCTTTCATCACCTTGTAGAGTCTATGACCAGACAATTGTGGCTGTTCTGAGGTTTGGGGTCACTTAGAAATGTCCTTGTTTTTGAAAGAAAAACTAATTCTTTGTCCTTTTAAAATAACATCAAATTGATCAGAAATACAGTGTAGACATTGTTAATGTTGTAAATGACTACTGATGCTGGAAACGGCAGATTTTTATGGAATATCAGAGGCCCATTATCAGCAACCATCACTCCTGTGTTCCAATTGCACGTGGTGTTAGCTAATCCAAGTTTATCATTTTAAAGGCTAATTGATCATTAGAAAAACCTTTTGCAATTATGTTAACTGGTTAAAGGTTAAAGAAGCAATTAAACTGGCCTTCTTCAGACTAGTTGAGTATCTGGAGCATCAGCCTTTGTGGGTTCGATTACAGGCTCAAAATGGCCAAGAACTGAAGATTTCGTACAATCTGTGTACTACTCCCTTCACAGAACAGTGCAAACTGGTTCTAACCAGAATAGAGAGAGGAGTGGGAGGCCCCGGTGCACAACTGAGCAAGATGACAAGTTAAAAAAAACACGCCCTGTTAAGAACTCTTTTTATTTATTTAAATATTTTTTATATATATTGACTTTCAATGTTAGAGTGTCCTCAACTGGCAGACTCATTAAATAGTACCCGCAAAACACCAGTCTCAACGTCAACAGTGAAGAGTTGACTCCAGGATGCTGGCCTTCTAAGCAGAGTTCCTCTGTCCAGTCTCAACGTCAACAGTGAAGAGTTGACTCCAGGATGTTGGCCTTCTAAGCAGAGTTCCTCTGTCCAGTCTCAACGTCAACAGTGAAGAGTTGACTCCAGGATGCTGGCCTTCTAAGCAGAGTTCCTCTGTTCAGTCTCAACGTCAACAGTGAAGAGTTGACTCCAGGATGTTGACCTTCTAAGCAGAGTTCCTCTGTCCAGTCTCAACGTCAACAGTGAAGAGTTGACTCCAGGATGCTGGCCTTCTAAGCAGAGTTCCTCTGTCCAGTCTCAACGTCAACAGTGAAGAGGTGACTCCAGGATGTTGGCCTTCTAAGCAGAGTTCCTCTGTCCAGTGTCTGTGTTCTTTTACCCATCTTAATCTTTTCTTTTTATTGGCCAGTCTGAGATATGGCTTTTTCTTTTCAACTCTGCCTAGAAGGACAGCATCCCGGAGTCAATTCTTCAGTGTTGACGTTGAGACTGTTTTTTTGCGGGTACTATTTAATGAAGCTGCCAGTCTTTTTTTCCCTCCCTTCTATCTCTCTCTCTCTCTCTCTCTCTCTCTCTCTCTGTCTCTCTCTCTCCATTTGTCTTTCTCACTCACTCATGTTTCTCTCTCTGTCTCTCTCCTTTTTTTCTCTCCTCTTTGTATCTCCTACTCATCCCCTCTCTCTATCCCCCCCCCCTCTCACTTTCTCATGAAGCATTGTACAAATCCCATCTTGGCCAGGGAACAGAACAGAGCTACAGAACAGAGCTACTTGAGATGGTGATTCTGTGAGGTTGAGAACTACTCATGGAATGGTAATACGACAGAGGGTCAGAGAGGAGAGAGATGGTCAGAGAGAAGAGCGAGAGTCAGGGGGCAGAGATGAGAGAGAAGAGAGAGGGTCAGGGAGTAGAGAGAGGGTCAGAGAGGAGAGAGGGTCAGAGAGGAGAGAGAGGGTCAGAAAGAAGAGAGAGGGGCAGAGAGAAGAGAGAGGGTCAGAGAGAAGAGAGAGGGTCAGAGAGTAGAGAGAGAGACAGAGAGGAGAGAGAGGGTCAGAGAGAAGAGAGAGGGTCAGATAGAAGAGAGAGATTGCTGTGTGGCAATGAGTGAGAGGTCTACTCTGCACTCTCCTTGAGAACTATTCATGTACGGTCACACGATGTGTGTGTGTGTGTGTGTGTGTGTGTGTGTGTGTGTGTGTGTGTGTGTGTGTGAGAGATGACAGAGCAGCTACTAGAGATGGAACGCCAAATGAAAGATAAATAGAGGTCAGTTAGAGGATAATGGAGGTGGGGGTTTGGGGAGTAGGTTTCATTCTACACATCTAAGATGGAGCCATGTGTGTTAGTGTATGCATTTTTTTATTTAGTGTGTATGAATGTGTGTTTGCTGTTACCGTGTGTGTGTGTGCGTGTGCGATCCTTATGGGAATTATGAGTCATTCTCTTTCACTCTGTTGAGAAATTTGCCTTGGGTAGATGATGTACACACACACACATTTCACCCAAGGAAAATCACTGAGAAACAGCTTTGCGTATCTGCAGTACCAGGAATAGAACAGCATGATTCATTGACCACAGATTCTGTTTTTATTACAAGACAAACGGAGACTGGACAGAAGGAGAGGTGTTGAGGAGACGTTAGAGCCCTGTCATTGTCAATCAAACAGGAACAAGGAAGTGGCGTCTAAATCTCAAAAGTCATTACTGAAAGAGTTGTGAAATATTCTGCTGAACTAACCTTTGTCCTTTGTGGGAAGGAAATTGTAACGCTGTTAGAAGGAAATTCTTTAAAATATTGCACACACCTGTGAATTATTGGCTAGTATTTTATCTTATCATCAACACTGTTTGTCCATTTGTATATGCTAGTCCAAACCGGTTGTTTACGAAGCATGTGAGAGATAGAAACATTTGTATATGCTAGTCTAAACCGGTTGTTTACGAATCATGTGACAGATAGAAACATTTGATTTTAATTTGATTTGACCTTCCAAACTGTTTAAACTGTTATAAGATCTTGAAAGATATTTCCTTGATTTCACATCATCAGAAAAGTTACCAATGTTTCATCTGTCTCTACCAATTTTTCATCTGTCTCTACCAATGTTTCATCTGTCTCTGCCAATGTTTCATCTGTCTCTACCAATGTTTCATCTGTCTCTTACCAATGTTTCATCTGTCTCTACCAATGTTTCATCTGTCTCTACCAATGTTTCATCTGTCTCTACCAATGTTTCATCTGTCTCTACCAATGTTTCATCTGTCTCTACCAATGTTTCATCTGTCTCTTACCAATGTTTCATTGTCTCTTACCAATGTTTCATCTGTCTCTACCAATGTTTCATCTGTCTCTTACCAATGTTTCATCTGTCTCTACCAATGTTTCATCTGTCTCTTACCAATGTTTCATCTGTCTCTACCAATGTTTCATCTGTCTCTTACCAATGTTTTATCTGTCTCTACCAATGTTTCATCTGTCTCTACCAATGTTTCATCTATCTTTACTAATGTTTCATCTATCTCTACCAATGTTTCATCTGTCTCTTACCAATGTTTCATCTGTCTCTTACCAATGTTTCATCTGTCTTTACTAATGTTTCATCTGTCTCTACCAATGTTTCATCTGTCTCTTACCAATGTTTCATCTGTCTCTTACCAATGTTTCATCTGTCTCTACCAATGTTTCATCTGTCTCTTACCAATGTTTCATCTGTCTTTACTAATGTTTCATCTGTCTCTTACCAATGTTTCATCTGTCTCTACCAATGTTTCATCTGTCTCTACCAATGTTTCATCTGTCTCTTACCAATGTTTCATCTGTCTCTTACCAATGTTTCATCTGTCTCTACCAATGTTTCATCTGTCTCTGCCAATGTTTCATCTGTCTTTACCAATGTTTCATCTTTCTCTACCAATGTTTCATCTGTCTCTACCAATGTTTCATCTGTCTCTTACCAATGTTTCATCTGTCTCTACCAATGTTTCATCTGTCTCTTACCAATGTTTTATCTGTCTCTACCAATGTTTCATCTGTCTCTACCAATGTTTCATCTATCTTTACTAATGTTTCATCTATCTCTACCAATGTTTCATCTGTCTCTTACCAATGTTTCATCTGTCTCTTACCAATGTTTCATCTGTCTTTACTAATGTTTCATCTGTCTCTACCAATGTTTCATCTGTCTCTTACCAATGTTTCGTCTGTCTCTTACCAATGTTTCATCTGTCTCTACCAATGTTTCATCTGTCTCTTACCAATGTTTCATCTGTCTTTACTAATGTTTCATCTGTCTCTTACCAATGTTTCATCTGTCTCTACCAATGTTTCATCTGTCTCTACCAATGTTTCATCTGTCTCTTACCAATGTTTCATCTGTCTCTTACCAATGTTTCATCTGTCTCTACCAATGTTTCATCTGTCTCTGCCAATGTTTCATCTGTCTTTACCAATGTTTCATCTTTCTCTACCAATGTTTCATCTGTCTCTACCAATGTTTCATCTGTCTCTACCAATGTTTCATCTGTCTCTACCAATGCTTCATCTGTCTCTACCAATGTTTAATAATTGAAATGTTCTCATTGTTGTGTTCTGTGTGCGTTTTCTCTCAGAGACGAGCTTGTCCTGTGTAGTAATGCTTTCCTCTGACTGTTTCAATGTTTTCAGCATTGAAATGTTCTCATATTGTATATCTGTTGTGTCTCAGGGAAGAGCCCGTACCTGATGTTTACTAACCGCCATGAGATCTGTCGTATAGACCTGGTGAAGAGAGAATACAGCCAGGTGGTTCCCACTCTGAAGAACGCTGTAGCCTTGGATGTGGATGTCACCACCAACAAGATGTACTGGTGTGACCTCTAC
>NC_034186.2:13010358-13040358 GCF_002021735.2 Oncorhynchus kisutch
GTATAGTATGTGTTGTAGTAATGTCATAATAACCTCTTGTATGTGCTCCCCAGTGCGTACATCAACAAGGCCAGTGATTCGTCGGAGCAGGTGACTCTGATTGAGACAGCGCTGTCCTCTCCAGAGGGACTGGCTGTTGACTGGGTCCAGAACAACATCTACTGGACCGACTCCGGAGATAAGACTATCTCCGTCGCCACGGGAGATGGCAAGAAGAGGAAGGTCCTGATCGACACTGAGCTGAGCGAACCACGGGCCATCGCTGTGGACCCCCGACAAGGGTGAGAGGGGTGAGGGATCAGAGGGAGGGAGGGATGGGATTGGGAAGTAGGGGGAGGATGGGGTTAGTGTTGGGAGAAGGTGAGGGAGGAAGTGAGTGAATGAGTGATGAAAAAAACAAGGGACGGATTGTGTGTATGTGAGAGAGGGACAGAGAGAGAGAGAGAGAGGGATAAGGACAGAGAGAGAGAAGGAGCGAGAGGGAGATATAGAGAGCGAGAAAGAAAGAGAGAGAGAGAAAGAGGTTGGGGGAAGGAGTAAGACAGGATGACTGTCCATGATACATCACATTATGTGTTGCCTATCTGGTCAAAACACGGAAACAGGTCAGAACACGGAAACAGGTCAGAACACTGAAACAGGTCAGAACACTGAAACAGGTCAGAACACTGAAACAGGTCAGAACACTGAAACAGATCAGAACACTGAAACAGGTCAGAACACGGAAACAGGTCAGAACACTGAAACAGGTCAGAACACTGAAACAGGTCAGAACACTGAAACAGGTTAGAACACTGAAACAGGTCAGAACACTGAAACAGATCAGACCACTGAAACAGGTCAGAACACTGAAACAGATCAGAACACTGAAACAGGTCAGAACACTGAAACAGATCAGAATACAAACAGGTCAGGACACTGAAACAAGTCAGAACACTGAAACAGGTCAGAACACTGAAACAGGTCAGAACACGGAAACCGGTCAGACCACTGAAACAGATCAGAATACAAACAGGTCAGAACACTGAAACAGGTCAGAACACTGAAACAGGTCAGAACACTGGGGCGGCAGGTAGACTAGTAACCGAAAGGTTGCAAGATTGAATCCCCGAGCTGAGGTAAAAACCTGTTGTTCTGCCCCTGAACAAGGCAGTTAATTCACTGTTCCTAGGCCGTCATTGAAAATAAGAATTTGTTCTTAACTGACTTGACTAGTTAAATAAACAACAGATCCTCTCATCATATTGCCTTGTTTCTCCCTCCCTCCCCATGTACCTCTCCCTTTTCCTCTTCCCTCCCTCTCCCCCTGTACCTCTCCCTTTTCCTCTTCCCTCCCTCCCTCCCCCTGTACCTCTCCCTTTTCCTCTTCCCCCCCACCCTGTACCTCTCCCTTTTCCTCTTCCCCCCTCCCACTGTACCTCTCCCTTTTCCTCTTCCCCTCCCCCCTCCCCCCCTCCCCCTGTACCTCTCCCTTTTCCTCTTCCCTCCCCCCCTCCCCTGTACCTCTCCCTTTTCCTCTTCCCCTCCCCCCTCCCCCTGTACCTTTTCCTCCCTCCCTCCCTCCCTTACCCTGTACCTGTCCCCTTTCCTCTTCCCTCCCTCCCTCCCCCTGTACCTCTCCCTTTCCTATTCCCCTCCGCCCCTGCCCCTGTACCTCTCCCTTTTCCTCTTCCCCTCCCTCCCTCCCCCTGTACCTCTCCCTTTTCCTCTTCCCTCCCTCCCTCTCCCCCTGCACCTCTCCCTTTTCCTCTTCCCTCCCTCCCTCCCTCCCCCTGTACCTCTCCCTTTCCTCTTCCCTCCCTCCCTCCCCTGTACCTCTCCCTTTTCCTCTTCCCCTCCCCCCTCCCCCCTGTACCTCTCCCTTTACCTCTTCCATCCCCCCTCCCCCTGTACCTCTCCCTTTTCCTCTTCCCCATCACTCCCCCTGTACCTCTCCCTTTCCTCTTCCCCTCCCCCCTCCCCCTGTACCTCTCGCCTTTCCTCTTCCCCTCCCCCCCTCCCCTGTACCTCTCCCTTTTCCTCTTCCCCTCCCCCCCTCCCCCTGTACCTCTCCCTTTGCCTCTTCCCTCCCTCCCCCTGTACCTCTCCCTTTTCCTCTTCCCTCCCCCCCTCCCCCTGTACCTCTCCCTTTTCCTCTTCCCTCCCTCCCTCCCCCTGTACCTCTCCCTTTTCCTCTTCCCCTCCTCCCCTCCCCATGTACCTCTCCCTTTTCCTCTTCCTTCCCTCCCTCCCTCCCCCCCTGTACCTCTCCCTTTTCCTCTTCCCTCCCCCCTCCCCCTGTACCTCTCCCTTTTCCTCCCCCCTCCCCCCTGTACCTCTCCCTTTTCCTCTTCCCCTCCCTCCCTCCCCCTGTACCTCTCCCTTTTCCTCTTCCCCTCCCTCCCTCCCCCTGTACCTCTCCCTTTCCTCTTCCCCTCCCTCCCCCTGTACCTCTCCCTTTTCCTCTTCCCCTCCCCCCTCCCCCTGTACCTCTCCCTTTTCCTCTTCCCTCCCTCCCTCCCTCCCCCTGTACCTCTCCCTTTTCCATCCCCCCCTCCCCCTGTACCTCTCCCTTTTCCTCTCCCTCCCCCTGTACCTCTCCCTTTTCCTCTCCCTCCCCATGTACCTCTCCCTTTTCCTCTTCCCTCCCCCCTCCCCATGTACCTCTCCCTTTTCCTCTTCCCTCCCGCCTCCCCCTGTACCTCTCCCTTTTGCTCTTTCCCCCACCCTGTACCTCTCCCTTTTCCTCTTCCCTCCCCTCCTCCCCCTGTACCTCTCCCTTTTCCTCTCCCCCTCCTCCTGTACCTCTCCCTTTTCCTCCCCCTCCTCCTGTACCTCTCCCTTTCCTCTCCCCCTCCTCCTGTACCTCTCCCTTTTCCTCTTCCCTCCCCCCTCCCCCTGTACCTCTCCCTTTTCCTCTCCCTCTCCCCCTGCACCTCTCCCTTTGCCTCCCCCTCCTCCTGTACCTCTCCCTTTTCCTCTCCCTCCCCCTGTACCTCTCCCCTTTCCTCTTCCCTACCTCCCTCAACCCTGTACCTCTCCCTTTTCCTCTCCCTCCCCCTGTAACCCTCCCTTTTACTCTTCCCCTCCCTCCCTCCATCCCTCCCCCTGTACCTCTCCCTTTTCCTCTTCCCATCCCATCCCTCCCTCTCTTCCTGTCAGATGTAGCTATAGGCATCAATAGCATCTATCTCATCTCTCAGTGTCTCAACACTTAAGCTCCTCCCATCTCCCTAGCTCTCCCTGACAACTCTATTCCCCAGGGCCTTCTTTCCACAACATTACTGAGCCAGATGAGCATGAAACATGCAAAGGAGCCCAACCCAACGTAGGTTTGTTTCCTCAGTACAGGGAAAGAAGACAATGTTAGCTAACTGTCCCCGCTGGTCTGTATACTACCTGCCTGGCTGGCTGGCTGGCTGGCCTATTTCTATCATGGAGGCAGAACATGAAGAGTTCTGCTGCCTGGGAGATATGTACACAGTTGGCCTTTGGCTCAGTAGTGCAGATGGAAGGTTTGGTTTACTTTTAAACCATTTACATATTTATTGGAGATTCTTTCCTACAGTCTCAGGTAAGGTTGTGTTGCTGAAAATCTCCTAATAGCACCTCTCTCTCTCTGTCTCTGTCTCTGTCTCTGTCTCTGTCTCAATTCAATTCAATTCAAGGGCTTTATTGGCATGGGAAACATGTGTTAACATTGCCAAAGCAAGTGAGGTAGACAACATACAAAGTGAATATATAAAGTGAAAAACAACAAAAATTAACAGTAAACATTACACATACAGAAGTTTCAAAACAGTAAAGACATTACAAATGTCATATTATATATATATACACACAGTGTTTTAACAATGTACAAATGGTTAACGGACACAAGATAAAATAAATAAGCATAAATATGGGTTGTATTTACAATGGTGTTTGTTCTTCACTGGTTGCCCTTTTCTCGTGGCAACAGGTCACAAATCTTGCTGCTGTGATGGCACACTGTGGAATTTCACCCAGTAGATATGGGAGTTTTTTCAAAATTGGATTTGTTTTCGAATTCTTTGTGGATCTGTGTAATCTGAGGGAAATATGTCTCTCTAATATGGTCATACATTGGGCAGGAGGTTAGGAAGTGCAGCTCAGTTTCCACCTCATTTTGTGGGCAGTGAGCACATAGCCTGTCTTCTCTTGAGAGCCATGTCTGCCTACGGCGGCCTTTCTCAATAGCAAGGCTATGCTCACTGAGTCTGTACATAGTCAGGCTTTCCTTAATTTTGGGTCAGTCACAGTGGTCAGGTATTCTGCCGCTGTGTACTCTCTGTGTAGGGCCAAATAGCATTCTAGTTTACTCTGTTTTTTTGTTAATTCTTCCCAATGTGTTAAGTAGTTAATCTTTTTGTTTTCTCATGATTTGGTTGGGTCTAATTGTGCTGCTGTTCTCTCTCTGTCTCTCTCTGTCTCTCTCTCTCTGTCTCTGTCTCTCTGTCTCTGTCTCTCTGTCTCTGTCTCTCTGTCTCTCTCTCTCTCTCTCTCTCTGTCTCTCTCTCTCTCTGTCTCTGTCTCTCTCTCTCTCTCTTCTCTCTCTGTCTCTCTCTCTGTCTCTCTCTCTGTCTCTCTCTCTGTCTCTCTCTCTGTCTCTCTTCTCTCTTCTCTCTGTCTCTCTGTCTCTCTGTCTCTCTCTGTCTCTCTGTCTCTCTCTGGTCTCTCTCTCTGTCTCTCTCTCTCTCTGTCTCTTTCTCTCTCTGTCTCTCTCTCTCTCTCTTCTCTCTCTCTGTCTCTCTCTGTCTCTCTCTCTGTCTCTGTCTCTCTCTGTCTCTCTGTCTCTCTGTCTCTCTGTCTCTCTGTCTCTCTCGGTCTCTCTGTCCTCCTCTGTCTCTCTCTCTCTCTGTCTCTCTCTCTCTCTGTCTCTCTCTCTTCTCTCTCTCTCTCTCTCTCTGTCTCTCTCTCTCTCTCTGTCTCTCTCTCCTCTCTCTGTCTCTCTCTCTCTCTCTCTGTGTCTCTCTTCTCTCTCTCTCTCTCTCTGTGTCTCTCTCTCTCTCTCTCTGTCTCTCTCTCTCTCTCTGTCTCTCTCTCTCTCTCTGTCTCTCTCTCTCTCTCTCTCTCTCTCTCTTCTCTCTCTCTTCCATACTGTGGGCTACATATCCTCACTATGTGATTATTGTAGTTATTGTTCAATGTAAATCCCTTTACTCTCCTGTAGGTTTATGTACTGGTCTGACTGGGGGACCCAGGCGAAGATCGAGAAGGCTGGCATGAACGGAGTGGATCGCCAAGTACTGGTGTCAGAGAGGATTGAATGGCCCCAATGGCATCACTCTGGGTAAGACTGGCACTGGGGAGGGAGGGGAGGGAAGGGGGAGGGTTTACATGATGAGAGTACAGAGAGATAGACTGAAGGGAAAGGAAGACAGAGAGAGACTGAAGGGAAAGGAAGAAAGAGAGAGACTGAAGGGAAAGGAAGACAGAGAGAGACTGAAGGGAAAGGAAGACAGAGAGAGACTGAAGGGAAAGGTAGACAGAGAGAGAGACTGAAGGGAAAGGAAGACAGAGAGAGAGACTGAAGGGAAAGGAAGACAGAGAGAGACTGAAGGGAAAGGAAGACAGAGAGAGACTGAAGGGAAAGGAAGACAGAGAGAGACTGAAGGGAAAGGAAGACAGAGAGAGACTGAAGGGAAAGGAAGACAGAGAGAGACTGAAGGGAAAGGTAGACAGAGAGACTGAAGGGAAAGGTAGACAGGGAGAGAGACTGAAGGGAAAGGTAGACAGGGAGAGAGACTGAAGGGAAAGGTAGACAGGGAGAGACTGAAGGGAAAGGTAGACAGAGAGAGACTGAAGGGAAAGGTAGACAGAGAGAGACTGAAGGGAAAGGTAGACAGAGAGAGACTGAAGGGAAAGGTAGACAGAGAGAGACTGAAGGGAAAGGAAGACAGAAAGAGACTGAAGGGAAAGGTAGACAGAGAGAGACTGAAGGGAAAGGAAGACAGGGAAAGGTAGACAGAGAGATACTGAAGGGAAAGGAAGACAGAGAGAGACTGAAGGGAAGGTAGACAGGGAGAGAGACTGAAGGGAAAGGTAGACAGAGAGAGACTGAAGGGAAAGGGTAGACAGAGAGAGACTGAAGGGAAAGGAAGACAGAGAGAGACTGAAGGGAAAGGTAGACAGAGAGAGACTGAAGGGAAAGGTAGACAGAGAGAGACTGAAGGGAAAGGTAGACAGAGAGAGACTGAAGGGAAAGGAAGACAGAGAGAGACTGAAGGGAAAGGAAGACAGAGAGAGACTGAAGGGAAAGGAAGACAGAGAGAGACTGAAGGGAAAGGAAGACAGAGAGAGACTGAAGGGAAAGGTAGACAGGGAGAGAGACTGAAGGGAAAGGTAGACAGAGAGAGACTGAAGGGAAAGGTAGACAGAGAGAGACGGAAGGGAAAGGTAGACAGAGAGAGACTGAAGGGAAAGGAAGACAGAGAGAGACTGAAGGGAAAGGAAGACAGAGAGAGACTGAAGGGAAAGGTAGACAGGGAGAGAGACTGAAGGAAAGGTAGACAGAGAGAGACTGAAGGGAAAGGTAGACAGAGAGAGACTGAAGGGAAAGGGTAGACAGAGAGAGACTGAAGGGAAAGGGTAGACAGAGAGAGACTGAAGGGAAAGGAAGACAGAGAGAGAGACTGAAGGGAAAGGAAGACAGAGAGAGAGACTGAAGGGAAAGGAAGACAGAGAGAGAGACTGAAGGGAAAGGTAGACAGAGAGAGACTGAAGGGAAAGGTAGACAGGGAGAGACTGAAGGGAAAGGTGGACAGAGAGAGACTGAAGGGAAAGGTAGACAGAGAGAGACTGAAGGGAAAGGTAGACAGAGAGAGACTGAAGGGAAAGGAAGACAGAAAGAGACTGAAGGGAAAGGTAGACAGAGAGAGACTGAAGGGAAAGGAAGACAGGGAAAGGTAGACAGAGAGAGACTGAAGGGAAAGGTAGACAGGGAGAGAGACTGAAGGGAAAGGTAGACAGAGAGAGACTGAATGGATAGGAAGACAAAGAGAGAGACTGAAGGGAAAGGTAGACAGAGAGAGACTGAAGGGAAAGGAAGACAGAGAGAGACTGAAGGGAAAGGTAGACAGGGAGAGAGACTGAAGGGAAAGGTAGACAGAGAGAGACTGAAGGGAAAGGTAGACAGGGAGAGACTGAAGGGAAAGGTAGACAGAGAGAGACTGAAGGGAAAGGTAGACAGAGAGAGACTGAAGGGAAAGGTAGACAGAGAGAGACTGAAGGGAAAGGTAGACAGAGAGAGACTGAAGGGAAAGGAAGACAGAAAGAGACTGAAGGGAAAGGTAGACAGAGAGAGACTGAAGGGAAAGGAAGACAGGGAAAGGTAGACAGAGAGAGACTGAAGGGAAAGGTAGACAGGGAGAGAGACTGAAGGGAAAGGTAGACAGAGAGAGACTGAATGGATAGGAAGACAAAGAGAGAGACTGAATGGATAGGAAGACAAAGAGAGAGACTGAAGGGAAAGGTAGACAGAGAGAGACTGAAGGGAAAGGAAGACAGAGAGAGACTGAAGGGAAAGGTAGACAGGGAGAGAGACTGAAGGGATAGGAAGACAAAGAGAGAGACTGAAGGGATAGGAAGACAAAGAGAGAGACTGAAGGGATAGGAAGACAAAGAGAGAGACTGAAGGGAAAGGTAGACAGAGAGAGACTGAAGGGAAAGGAAGACAGAGAGACTGAAGGGAAAGGTAGACAGGGAGAGAGACTGAAGGGAAAGGAAGACAGAGAGAGACTGAAGGGAAAGGTAGACAGAGAGAGACTGAAGGGAAAGGAAGACAGAGAGAGACTGAAGGGAAAGGAAGACAGAGAGAGACTGAAGGGAAAGGTAGACAGAGAGAGACTGAAGGGAAAGGAAGACAGGGAAAGGTAGACAGAGAGAGACTGAAGGGAAAGGTAGACAGAGAGAGACTGAAGGGAAAGGTGGACAGGGAGAGAGACTGAAGGGAAAGGTAGACAGAGAGAGACTGAAGGGAAAGGGTAGACAGAGAGAGACTGAAGGGAAAGGAAGACAGTGAGAGACTGAAGGGAAAGGAAGAGAGAGAGAGAGACTGAAGGGAAAGGTAGACAGAGAGAGACTGAAGGGAAAGGAAGACAGAGAGAGAGACTGAAGGGAAAGGAAGACAGAGAGAGACTGAAGGAAAAGGAAGACAGAGAGAGACTGAAGGGAAAGGAAGACAGAGATAGACTGAAGGGAAAGGAAGACAGAGAGAGAGACTGAAGGGAAAGGAATACAGAGAGAGAGAGACTGAAGGGAAAGGAAGACAGAGAGAGAGAGACTGAAGGGAAAGGAAGACAGAGAGACTGAAGGGAAAGGAAGACAGAGAGAGACTGAAGGGAAAGGTAGACAGAGAGAGACTGAAGGGAAAGGAAGACAGAGAGAGACTGAAGGGAAAGGTAGACAGAGAGAGACTGAAGGGAAAGGTAGACAGAGAGAGACTGAAGGGAAAGGAAGACAGAGAGAGACTGAAGGGAAAGGTAGACAGAGAGAGACTGAAGGGAAAGGAAGACAGGGAAAGGTAGACAGAGAGAGACTGAAGGGAAAGGTAGACAGAGAGACTGAAGGGAAAGGAAGACAGAGAGAGACTGAAGGGAAAGGTAGACAGAGAGAGACTGAAGGGAAAGGAAGACAGAGAGAGACTGAAGGGAAAGGTAGACAGGGAGAGAGACTGAAGGGAAAGGTAGACAGAGAGAGACTGAAGGGAAAGGTAGACAGAGAGAGACTGAAGGGATAGGAAGACAGAGTGGCGAGAAGCGATAAGAGAGAAAGAAAGAAAACAATGTAGAATAAAAATGTCTGTTACGGGCCTCCCGGGTGGTGCAGTTGTTAAGGGCGCTGTACTGCAGCGCCAGCTGTGCTACCAGAGACTCTGGGTTCGCGCCCAGGCTCTGTCGTAACCGGCCGCGACCGGGAGGTCCGTGGGGCGACGCACAATTTGCCTAGCATCGTCCGGGTTAGGAAGGGGTTGGCCGGTAGGAATATCCTCGTCTCATCGCGCACCAGCGACTCCTGTGGCGGGCCGGGCGCAGTGCACACTAACCAAGGTTGCCAGGTGCACAGTGTTTCCTCCGACACATTGGTGTGGCTGGCTTCCGAGTTGGATGCGCGCTGTGTTAAGAAGCAGTGTGGCTTGGTTGGTTGGGTTGTGTATCGGAGGATGCATGACTTTCAACCTTCGTCTTTGAACCTTCGAGTTGTAGCGATGAGACAAGATAGTAGCTACTAAAACAATTGGATACCACGAAATTGGAGAGAAAACGGGGTAAAATAAAAAAAAATGTCTGTCACATAGTTGTGAGTCAGTCAGTGTGGCTCTGTCATCAGTCAGCCTGTAGTTTGTTCTTTCGGCAGAGCTGTGCCCAAGCTGTGTCATCAATACCCCAATCATCCTCCCCTCCATTCCTCCACCCTTCCACCCCTCTTAACCTGTGCCAATTTCTCGCTTTTCTGTGTCCATGGCTGATGATGAGACGCAGAACTACAGAGCAGAGAGAGAGACAGATAACGACAGAGCAGAGAGAGAGAGAGAGACAGAGAACGACAGAGCAGAGAGAGAGAGAGAGACAGAACGACAGAGCAGAGAGAGAGAACCACAGAGCAGAGAGAGAGAGAGACAGAGCAGAGAGAGAGAGAGAGACAGAGAACGACAGAGCAGAGAGAGAGAGAGAACCACAGAGCAGAGAGAGAGAGAGACAGAGCAGAGACAGAGAGAGACAGAGAATGACAGAGCAGAGAGACAGAGAACGACAGAGCAGAGAGACAGAGAACGACAGAGCAGAGAGAGACAGAGAACGACAGAGCAGAGAGAGACAGAGAACGACAGAGCAGAGAGAGAGAGAACGACAGAGCAGAGAGAGACAGAACGACAGAGCAGAGAGAGACAGAGAACGACAGAGCAGAGAGAGAGACAGAACGACAGAGCAGAGAGAGAGACAGAGAACGACAGAGCAGAGAGAGAGATAGAGAGTGACAGAGCAGAGGGAGACAGAGAACGACAGAGCAGAGAGAGACAGGGTGACAGAGCAGGGCGAGAGATAGATAGAGAGAGTGACAGAGCAGGGAGATAGAGAGAGACAGAGAGTGACAGAGCAGGGAGATAGAGAGTGACAGAGCAGGGAGATAGAGAGTGACAGAGCAGGGATATAGAGAGGGTGACAGAGCAGGGAGATAGAGAGTGACAGAGCAGAGAGATAGAGAAGGAATGGAAGGGAGAGGAGAGAGCGAGAGAGGGTGACAGAGCAGGGAGATAGAGAGTGACAGAGCAGAGAGATAGAGAAGGAATGGAAGGGAGAGGAGAGAGCGAGAGAGGGTGACAGAGCAGAGAGCTAGAGAGGGTGACAGAGCAGAGAGATAGAGAAGGAATGGAAGGGAGAGGAGAGAGCGAGAGGAGAGGGTGACAGAGCAGAGAGCTAGAGAGGGTGACAGAGCAGAGAGCTAGAGAGGGTGACAGAGCAGAGAGCTAGAGAGGGTGACAGAGCAGAGAGCTAGAGAGGGTGACAGAGCAGAGAGCTAGAGAGGGTGACAGAGCAGAGAGCTAGAGAGGGTGACAGAGCAGAGAGCGAGAGAGGGTGACAGAGCAGAGAGCTAGAGAGGGTGACAGAGCAGAGAGCTAGAGAGGGTGACAGAGCAGAGAGCTAGAGAGGGTGACAGAGCAGAGAGCGAGAGAGGGTGACAGAGCAGAGAGCTAGAGAGGGTGACAGAGCAGAGAGCTAGGAGGGTGACAGAGCAGAGAGCTAGAGAGGGTGACAGAGCAGAGAGCTAGAGAGGGTGACAGAGCAGAGAGCTAGAGAGGGTGACAGAGCAGAGAGCTAGAGAGGGTGACAGAGCAGAGAGCTAGAGAGGGTGACAGAGCAGGGTGAGAGAGAGGGTGACAGAGCAGAGAGCTAGAGAGGGTGACAGAGCAGAGAGCTAGAGAGGGTGACAGAGCAGAGAGCTAGAGAGGGTGACAGAGCAGAGAGCTAGAGAGGGTGACAGAGCAGGGCGAGAGAGGGTGACAGAGAAGAGAGCTAGAGAGGGTGACAGAGCAGAGAGCTAGAGAGGGTGACAGAGCAGAGAGCTAGAGAGGGTGACAGAGCAGAGAGCTAGAGAGGGTGACAGAGCAGAGAGCTAGAGAGGGTGACAGAGCAGGGAGATAGAGAGGGTGACAGAGCAGAGAGCTAGAGAGGGTGACAGAGCAGAGAGCTAGAGAGGGTGACAGAGCAGAGAGCTAGAGAGGGTGACAGAGCAGAGAGCTAGAGAGGGTGACAGAGCAGAGAGCTAGAGAGGGTGACAGAGCAGAGAGCTAGAGAGGGTGACAGAGCAGAGAGCTAGAGAGGGTGACAGAGCAGAGAGCTAGAGAGGGTGACAGAGCAGAGAGCTAGAGAGGGTGACAGAGCAGAGAGCTAGAGGGTGACAGAGCAGGGTGAGAGAGAGGGTGACAGAGCAGAGAGCTAGAGAGGGTGACAGAGCAGAGAGCTAGAGAGGGTGACAGAGCAGAGAGCTAGAGAGGGTGACAGAGCAGGGCGAGAGAGGGTGACAGAGCAGAGAGCTAGAGAGGGTGACAGAGCAGAGAGCTAGAGAGGGTGACAGAGCAGAGAGCTAGAGAGGGTGACAGAGCAGAGAGCTAGAGAGGGTGACAGAGCAGAGAGCTAGAGAGGGTGACAGAGCAGAGAGCTAGAGAGGGTGACAGAGCAGAGAGCTAGAGAGGGTGACAGAGCAGGGAGATAGAGAGGGTGACAGAGCAGAGAGCTAGAGAGGATGACAGAGCAGAGAGCTAGAGAGGGTGACAGAGCAGAGAGCTAGAGAGGGTGACAGAGCAGAGAGCTAGAGAGGGTGACAGAGCAGAGAGCTAGAGAGGGTGACAGAGCAGAGAGCTAGAGAGGGTGACAGAGCAGAGAGCTAGAGAGGGTGACAGAGCAGAGAGCTAGAGAGGGTGACAGAGCAGAGAGCTAGAGAGGGTGACAGAGCAGAGAGCTAGAGAGGGTGACAGAGCAGAGAGCTAGAGAGGGTGACAGAGCAGAGAGCTAGAGAGGGTGACAGAGCAGAGAGCTAGAGAGGGTGACAGAGCAGAGAGCTAGAGAGGGTGACAGAGCAGGGAGATAGAGAGGGTGACAGAGCAGAGAGCTAGAGAGGATGACAGAGCAGAGAGCTAGAGAGGGTGACAGAGCAGAGAGCTAGAGAGGGTGACAGAGCAGAGAGCTAGAGAGGGTGACAGAGCAGAGAGCTAGAGAGGGTGACAGAGCAGAGAGCTAGAGAGGGTGACAGAGCAGGGCGAGAGAGGGTGACAGAGCAGAGAGATAGAGAGGGTGACAGAGCAGAGAGCTAGAGAGGGTGACAGAGCAGAGAGCTAGAGAGTGACAGAGCAGAGAGCTAGAGAGTGACAGAGCAGAGAGCTAGAGAGGGTGACAGAGCAGGGTGAGAGAGAGAGAACAACAGAGCAGAGAGCTAGAGAGGGTGACAGAGCAGGGTGAGAGAGAGAGAACAACAGAGCAGGGACAGAGAGATGGATGTGGAATTGAGGTGTCGCTAGCTAGGGTTACATCTGTATGAAAACAAATGATGTTGAGAGGTAGAGGAGCAAGAGAGAGAGAAAATAACACTGGCTGGCTAATATGGTTTCTCTATTAAAAACAAGAGGGGATTATTTTCCCCTTTTCATGGATTTGACAGCAGACAGACAGCACAGAGTAGAATGGTTGACAGTATGAGTGGCTGAGTGGAGAGAGGTGAGGTTGTGAATGAATACAAGTCCCTACAGCTGTGTTACTACAGCAGTATTTACTTTGCCGACCGGCTTCTTCACTTCCATAGCAACTGATCTAGACAACCTATCAACTGCACACCTACACATAGTCCATTGACATAACTGATATCAGCTTGAGGTCAGGTTAGGTTAAGTGCCAGGCTCAAGTACCCAGTTAAATAAAGGTTAAATAAAAGGTTTTGTAGTTTTCCCCATCTGGAGATTGAACCAGCAACCTTCTGATCACTATTGTATTGAGTCTAACTGAAGGGCTTGTCTGACAAAGAGGATTGATCTTCTACTGGACCAGAATAGAATAGTAGAATCAACCTCTCTGTCTATACCTTTTCTTGTTCACTTCTGAAGAAGTGTTGTACCATACATTAACCTGACCTCCCTCGCTCTCTCCTCTCCCTTCCATTCCTTTCTCCCTCTCTCTCTCTCTCCCTTACTTATTCTCTCCCATCCCTCTCCCCCTCTCTCACCCCCTTTCTCTTTCTCCCTCTGACTTCTCACTCCCTCCCTCTCCCCCTCTCCCTGTCTCAGACCTATCCAACAGGCGTCTGTACTGGGTGGACTCCAAGCTGCACCTGCTCTCCAGCATCGACCTGAATGGTGACAACCGCAAAGTGCTGCTCTTTTCCCAGGACCACCTGGGGCACCCCTTCGCTCTCACTGTCTTTGAGGTAAGGAGGGGAAAGACATGGGAGGAGGAGGAGGAGGAGGGGTGAAGAGACACAGGGGAGGGAGGATGTGGGGGGAGCAGGAGAGGGATGGAGAGAGGGGAGGGGGGAGGAGCAAGAGAGAGGGGAGGGGGGAGGAGCAAGAGAGAGGGGAGGGGAGCAAGATGGGATGGAGAGTGAAGGAGAGAGGGGAGGGGAGCAGGATGGGATGGGATGGAGAGAGGGGCGGGGAGGGGAGCATGATGGGATGAGGAGGGAAGGAGAGAGGGGGGAGCAGGATGGGATGGGATGGAGAGAGGGGAGGGGAGCAGGATGGGATGAGGAGGGAAGGAGAGAGGGGAGGGGAGCAGGCTGGAGAGAGGGGCAGGAGGGGAGCAGGATGGGATGAGGAGGGAAGGAGAGAGGGGAGTGGAGTAGGATGGGATGGAGAGACGGGAGGGGAGCAGGGTGGGATGGGATGGAGAGAGGGGAGGGGATGGAGAGGGAAGGAGAGAGGGGGGGGAGGGGGAAAGTGATCTGGTCCTAGGTGGAGAAAGGAGAGTGTCAGAGGGGTAAGCAGGGAGGGCACAGTGGTGTGAGACTTTGACATGATACCGGTGTTGTCTTTCAACAGCTGCGGTGTCAACGCCACAGGAAGAGCCTCTATGAGTCAGGCATGGTAGATTAGTGGTATACAGAATTGATCGAGGAAGGGAAATGACCAATAAGAACTAAAGGAAGTAATAATGGGTATTGAAGTCAGAGGATTGGATGAGATAACAGAGCTCAGGCTGCTCTAAGAGATCCCAGTAGATCAGTGGTAATATGGTAGTGGTGGGGGGTGCACACAGAGTGGGACCTGGGGACATTCTTTCAGTGGGGAAATCCATCATGTCCAGAGTGTGTGTCTGCCTGCCTGTCTGCCTGTCTGTCTGTCTGTCTGCCTGCCTGCCTGCCTGCCTGTCTGTCTGCCTGCCTGTCTGCCTGTCTGTCTGCCTGCCTGCCTGTCTGCCTGCCTGCCTGTCTGCCTGTATATGTATTAGAGAGACCACTGTCCCATGCTCTGTGAGGCAGCAATTATAACACTCTAGATGAATGGCCTCCAGCACTGTGTTCATTCTGCAGTAGCCAGTCAGGACCCAGACCTGGCCATGGTCTTCAGTACCGCAGGGCCGTGGAGCATGGAGGGGTAGAGGGTTATACATCACAGCCTAGCCCCCTAACAGGCCCACCGACAGGGCAGGATTCTCCACACGACTGCACCCACCTCCACTCTCCTCCCTGGGGCCATCTTAGTTTTATTGCTGTGGGGCTGGGCTGGAGAGAGGGAGTGGGGCTGGGCTGGAGAGAGGGAGTGGGGCTGGGAGGGAGGGAGTGGGGCTGGGAGGGAGGAAGGGAGTGGGGCTGGGCTGGAGAGAGGGAGTGGGGCTGGGGGGGGGGGCTGGGCTGGAGAGAGGGAGTGGGCCTGGGCTGGAGAGAGGGAGTGGGGCTGGGCTGGAGAGAGGGAGTGGGGCTGGGCTGGAGAGAGGGAGTGGGGCTGGGCTGGAGAGAGGGAGTGGGGCTGGGCTGGAGAGAGGGAGTGGGGCTGGGCTGGAGAGAGGGAGTGGGGCTGGGCTGGAGAGAGGGAGTGGGGCTGGGCTGGAGAGAGGGAGTGGGGCTTGGCTGGAGAGAGGGAGTGGGGCTTGGCTGGAGAGAGGGCGTGGGGCTGGGCTGGAGAGAGGGCGTGGGGCTGGGCTGGAGAGAGGGAGTGGGGCTGGGCTGGAGAGAGGGAGTGGGGCTGGGCTGGAGAGAGGGAGTGGGGTTGGGCTGGAGAGAGGGAGTGGGGTTGGGCTGGAGAGAGGGAGTGGGGCTGGGCTGGAGAGAGGGAGTGGGGCTGGGCTGGAGAGAGGGAGTGGGACTAGCCTGGGCTGGAGAGAGGGAGTGGGACTAGCCTGGGCTGGAGAGAAGGAGTGGGGCTGGGCTGGGATGGAGAGAGTGAGTGGGGCTGGGCTGGGATGGAGAGAGGGAGTGGGGCAGGGCTGGGATGGAGAGAGGGAGTGGGGCAGGGCTGGGATGGAGAGAGGGAGTGGGGCAGGGCTGGGATGGAGAGAGGGAGTGAGTGGGTTGGGGTTGGAGAGAGGGAGTGAGTGGGTTGGGGTTGGAGAGAGGGAGTGAGTGGGTTGGGGTTGGAGAGAGGTATTGGGGCTGGGTTGACTCTGGGTAGATGGGCTGTGAGGGACTCATACAGTGCCTTGCGAAAGTATTCGGCCCCCTTGAACTTTGCGACCTTTTGCCACATTTCAGGCTTCAAACATAAAGATATAAAACTGTATTTTTTTGTGAAGAATCAACAACAAGTGGGACACAATCATGAAGTGGAACGACATTTATTGGATATTTCAAACTTTTTTAACAAATCAAAAACTGAAAAATTGGGCGTGCAAAATTATTCAGCCCCCTTAAGTTAATACTTTGTAGCGCCACCTTTTGCTGCGATTACAGCTGTAAGTCGCTTGGGGTATGTCTCTATCAGTTTTGCACATCGAGAGACTAAACATTTTTCCCATTCCTCCTTGCAAAACAGCTCGAGCTCAGTGAGGTTGGATGGAGAGCATTTGTGAACAGCAGTTTTCAGTTCTTTCCACAGATTCTCGATTGGATTCAGGTCTGGACTTTGACTTGGCCATTCTAACACCTGGATATGTTTATTTTTGAACCATTCCATTGTAGATTTTGCTTTATGTTTTGGATCATTGTCTTGTTGGAAGACAAATCTCCGTCCCAGTCTCAGGTCTTTTGCAGACTCCATCAGGTTTTCTTCCAGAATGGTCCTGTATTTGGCTCCATCCATCTTCCCATCAATTTTAACCATCTTCCCTGTCCCTGCTGAAGAAAAGCAGGCCCAAACCATGATGCTGCCACCACCATGTTTGCCAGTGGGGATGGTGTGTTCAGGGTGATGAGCTGTGTTGCTTTTACGCCAAACATAACGTTTTGCATTGTTGCCAAAAAGTTCAATTTTGGTTTCACCTGACCAGAGCACCTTCTTCCACATGTTTGGTGTGTCTCCCAGGTGGCTTGTGGCAAACTTTAAACAACACTTTTTATGGATATCTTTAAGAAATGGCTTTCTTCTTGCCACTCTTCCATAAAGGCCAGATTTGTGCAATATACGACTGATTGTTGTCCTATGGACAGAGTCTCTCACCTCAGCTGTAGATCTCTGCAGTTCATCCAGAGTGATCATGGGCCTCTTGGCTGCATCTCTGATCAGTCTTCTCCTTGTATGAGCTGAAAGTTTAGCGGGACGGCCAGGTCTTGGTAGATTTGCAGTGGTCTGATACTCCTTCCATTTCAATATTATCGCTTGCACAGTGCTCCTTGGGATGTTTAAAGCTTGGGAAATCTTTTTGTATCCAAATCCGGCTTTAAACTTCTTCACAACAGTATCTCGGACCTGCCTGGTGTGTTCCTTGTTCTTCATGATGCTCTCTGCGCTTTTAACGGACCTCTGAGACTATCACAGTGCAGGTGCATTTATACGGAGACTTGATTACACACAGGTGGATTGTATTTATCATCATTAGTCATTTAGGTCAACATTGGATCATTCAGAGATCCTCACTGAACTTCTGGAGAGAGTTTTTGATTTGTTAAAAAAGTCTGAAATATCCAATAAATGTCGTTCCACTTCATGATTGTGTCCCACTTGTTGTTGATTCTTCACAAAAAAATACAGTTTTATATCTTTATGTTTGAAGCCTGAAATGTGGCAAAAGGTCGCAAAGTTCAAGGGGGCCGAATACTTTCGCAAGGCACTGTGTCGGGGCTGACTGATTAGATGGAGTGCAAATGAGGGCTGAATGAGGGCAGACAGTTAGACAGGGTAGGGTGACAGACTGACAGGTGTTGTACAGGGGTGGATTGGAGATAATGTACGGCAGATGAGTGCAATACCTCTTCCCTAATCTGCTATTGTGGGCGTGTGAATGCACCCCTGGTCTAGATGGCTTATCTGAAAGAACCCGTAACCCTCCAGGCTTAGACTTCACTGTCATCTAGCTGACACCCTGCACAATGGATATCAGCCCTACCTTACAGCTCATTGCACCTTTCCTATAGGGACGATGTCTATTCATTACATGACTATAAGTAATGTCATGAATAGACAAGTATGAGCAGAGCTGAGCTGATCCAGGACCAGTGTTGAGTTGTGGAGTGTCAGGGTAGGTAATGTTAAGGACTGATCAGGGTTAAGAGCCTGGGAGATTTGGCCGTCTCAGGGGTTAAGCCTGCAGATTTGAAAGACCCACCTTGATCTCACTGTTAGGTCCAGAGTGGTGTCTGTACACGGCTGCAATGCAGTATCTGTGCCCTATAAACGAACAGAAGGAGTTGGAAGGAGGAAGGGAGTGAAGGCGAGAGAGGAATGAGAGAGAGGCGAATGGAGAGGAAGAGGGGGATGGAGAGAGAGAGGCGAATGGAGAGGAAGAGGGGGATGGAGAGAGAGAGGCGAATGGAGAGGAAGAGGGGGATGGAGAGAGAGAGAGGCGGATGGAGAGAGAGAGAGAGAGAGGCGGATGGAGAGGAAGAGGGGGATGGAGAGAGAGAGAGGCGGATGGAGAGAGAGAGAGAGAGAGAGAGGCGGATGGAGAGGAAGAGGGGGATGGTGAGAGAGAGAGAGAGAGAGGCGAATGGAGAGGAAGAGGGGGCTGGAGAGAGAGAGAGGCGGATGGAGAGAGAGAGAGGCGGATGGAGAGAAAGAGGGGGATGAGAGAGAGAGAGGCGGATGGAGAGAAAGAGGGGGATGAGAGAGAGAGGGGCGGATGGAGAGAAAGAAGGGGATGAGAGAGAGAGAAGCGGATGGAGAGGAAGAGGGGGTGGGGAGAGAGAGAGGCGGATGGAGAGGAAGAGGGGGATGAGAGAGAGGCAGATGGAGAGGAAGAGGGGGATGGAGAGAGAGAGAGGCGGATGGAGAGAAAGGTGGGATGGAGAGAGAGAGAGGCGGAAGGAGAGGAAGTGGGGATGGAGAGAAAGGGGGATGAAGAGAGAGAGAGGCGGATGGAGAGAAAGAGGTGGATGGAGAGAAAGAAGGGGATGAGAGAGAGAGAAGCGGATGGAGAGGAAGAGGGGGGTGGGGATAGAGAGAGGCGGATGGAGAGGAAGAGGGGGATGAGAGAGAGAGAGGCAGATGGAGTGGAAGAGGGGGATAGAGAGAGAGAGGCGGATGAAGAGAAAGGGGGGATGGAGAGAGAGAGAGAGGCGGAAGGAGAGGAAGTGGGGATGGAGAGAAAGGGGGATGGAGAGAGAGAGAGGCCGATGGAGAGAAAGAGGGGGATGGAGAGAGAGAGAGGCAGATGGAGAGAAGGGGGGGATGAGAAAGAGAGAGAGAGAGGCGAATGGAGAGGAAGAGGGGGATGGAGAGAGAGAGGCGGATGGAGAGAAAGGGGGGTGGAGAGAAAGGGGGGGATGGAGAGAGAGAGGCGGATGGAGTGAAAGGGGGGTGGAGAGAGAGAGATGGATGAGAGAAAGAGGGGGATGTAGAGAGAGAGGCGGATGGAGAGAAAGAGGGGGATGTAGAGAGAGAGGTGGATGAGAGAAAGAGGTGGATGAGAGAAAGAGGGGGATGTAGAGAGAGGCGGATGGAGAGAAATGGGGGTGTAGAGAGAGGTGGATGGAGCGAAAGAGGGGGATGGAGAGAGAGAGCGAGAGAGGCGGATGGAGAGAGAGGGGGGGATGGAGAGAGAGAGGCGGATGGAGAGAAAGGGGGGATGGAGAGAGAGAGGCGGATGGAGAGAAAGGGGGATGGAGAGAGAGAGAGGCGGATGGAGAGAGAGAGGGGGATGGAGAGTTGAGAGGCGGCTGGATAGAGAGAGGGGGATGGAGAGTTGAGAGGCGGCTGGATAGAGAGAGGCGGAGAGAGAGAGAGGTGGATGGAGAGAGAGAGGGGGATAGAGAGAGAGAGGCGGATGGAGAGAGAGAGGGGGATGGAGAGAGAGAGAGGCGGATGGAGAGAGAGAGGGGGATGGAGAGTTGAGAGGCGGCTGGATAGAGAGAGGGGGATGGAGAGTTGAGAGGCGGCTGGATAGAGAGAGGCGGAGAGAGAGAGAGAGGCGGATGGAGAGAGAGAGAGGCGGATGGAGAGAGAGAGGGGGATGGAGAGAGAGAGGCGGATGGAGAGAGAGAGGCGGATGGAGAGAGAGAGGCGGATGGAGAGAGAGAGGCGGATGGAGAGAGAGAGGCGGATGGAGAGAGAGAGGCGGATGGAGAGAGAGAGGGGGATGGAGAGAGAGAGAGGCGGATGGAGAGTTGAGAGGCGGCTGGATAGAGAGAGGGGGATGGAGAGTTGAGAGGCGGCTGGATAGAGAGAGGGGGATGGAGAGAGAGAGAGAGGCGGATGGAGAGAGAGGCGGATGGAGAGAGAGTACTTTAACTATTTGCACATCATTACAACACTGTATTTAGCCATGATATGATATTTGTGACCGACCGCCATGATTCGGTCTTATGTAGCAGCATTTCAAATTGAGACACAGAGCTACAAAATGGTATATCAGACACTGCATTTGAGGAACAATGGGAAAGTAATTATGCTTTGAGAGTTGATAAACTTGAAACCTCACTTTTGAGAAAATGGCCTTTGAATGTTAGGGTTAGGGGAGGGTTTGGCCCCCAGGGATGTCCTTGTCCCATTGCACTAGCGACTCCTGTGGCGGAACGGGCACAGTGCACGCTGACACGGCCGCCAGGTGTACAGTGTTTCCTCCAACACATTGGTGCAGCTGGCTTCCGGGTTAAGTGGGCATTGTGGCAAGAAGCAGTGCACCTTGGTTGGGTTGTGTTTTGGAGGACACACGGCTCTCGACCTTCGCCTCTCCCGAGTCTGTACGGAAGTTGCAGCGATGAGACAAGACTGTAACTACCAAGTGGATACCACGAAATTGGGGAGAAAAAGGGGTAAAGAAATATATATATACATTTGGCAGGAGGTTAGGAAGTGCAGCTCAGTTTCCACCTCATTTTGTGAGTACAGAGCCTGTCTTGTCTTATGAGCCAGGTCTGCCTACAGCGGACTTTCTCAATAGCAAGGCTATGCTCACTGAGTCTGTGCATAGTCACAGTGGTCAGGTATTCTGCCACTGTGCACTCTATGTCCAGGGCCAAATAGCATTCTAGTTTGCTCTGTTTTTATGTTAATTATTGCCAATGTGTCAAGTGATTATCTTTTTGTTTTCTCATGATTTGGTTGGGTCTAATTGTGTTGCTGTCCTGGGGCTCTGTGGGGTGTGTTTGTGAACAGAGCCCCAGGACCAGCTTACTTAGGGGACTCTTCTCCAGGTTCATCTCTCTGTAGGTGATGACTTTGTTATGGAATCGCTTCCTTTTAGGTGGTTGTAGAATTTGATGTTCCTTTCTGGATTTTGATAATTAGTGGGTATCGGTCTGATTCTGCTCTGCATGCATTATTTGGTGTTATACGTTGTACACAGGATGTTTTTGCAGAATTCTGTATGCAGAGTCTCAATTTGGTGTTTGGCGTATTTTGTGAATTCTTGGTTGGTGAGTGGACCCCAGACCTCACAACCATAAAGGGCAATGGGTTCTATAACTGATTTAAGTATTTTTTTTCCCAGGTCCTGATTGGTATGTTGAATTTTATGTTCCTTTTGATGGCACAGAAGGCCCTTGCCTTGTATCTCAGATTGTCCACAGCTTTGTGGAAGTTACCTGTGGCGCTGATGTTTAGGCCGAGGTATGTATAGTTTTTTGTGTGCTCTAGGGCAACGGTGTCTAGATGGAACTTGTATTTGTGGTCCTGGTGACTGGACCTTTTTTGGAACACCATTATTTTGGTCTTACTGAGATTTACTGTTAGGGCCCAGGTCTGACAGAATCTGTGCAGAAGATCTACAGTGGGGCAAAAAAGTATTTAGTCAGCCACCAATTGTGCAAGTTCTCCCACTTAAAATGATGAGAGAGGCCTGTAATTTTCATCATAGGTACACTTCAACTATGAGACAAATTGAGAGAAAAAAATCCAGAAAATCACATTGTAGGATTTTTTATGAATTTATTTGCCAATTATGGTGGAAAATAAGTATTTGGTCAATAACAAAAGTTTCTCAATACTTTGTTACATACCCGTTGTTGGCAATGACAGAGGTCAAACGTTTTCTGTAAGTCTTCACAAGGTTTTCACACACTGTTGCTGGTATTTTGGCCCATTCCTCCATGCAGATCTCCTCTAGAGCAGTGATGTTTTGGGGCTGTTGCTGGGCAACACGGACTTTCAACTCCCTCCAAAGATTTTCTATGGGGTTGAGATCTGGAGACTGACTAGGTCACTCCAGGACCTTGAAATGCTTCTTACGAAGCCACTCCTTCGTTGCCCGGGCGGTGTGTTTGGATCATTGTCATGCTGAAAGACCCAGCCACATTTAATCTTCAATGCCCTTGTTGATGGAAGGAGGTTTTCACTCAAAATCTCACGATACATGGCCCCATTCATTCTTTCCTTTACACGGATCAGTCTTCCTGGTCCCTTTGCAGAAAAACAGCCCCAAAGCATGATGTTTCCACCCCCATGCTTCAGAGTAGGTATGGTGTTCTATGGATGCAACTCAGCATTCTTTGTCCTCCAAACACAACGAGTTGAGTTTTTACCAAAAAGTTATATTTTGGTTTCATCTGACCATATGACATTCTCCCAATCTTCTTCTGGATCATCCAAATGCTCTCTAGCAAACTTCAGACGGCCTGGACATGTACTGGCACTGCAGGATTTGAGTCCCTGGCGGCGTAGTGTGTTACTGATGGTAGGCTTTGTTACTTTGGTCCCAGCTCTCTGCAGGTCATTCACTAGGTCCCCCTGTGTGGTTCTGGGATTTTTGCTCACTGTTCTTGTGATCATTTTGACCCCACGGGGTGAGATCTTGCGTGGAGCCCCAGATCGAGGGAGATTATCAGTGGTCTTGTATGTCTTCCATTTCCTAATAATTGCTCCCACAGTTGATTTCTTCAAACCAAGCTGCTTACCTATTGAAGATTCAGTCTTCCTAGCCTAGTGCAGGTCTACAATTTTGTTTCTGGTGTCCTTTGACAGCTCTTTGGTCTCGGCCATAGTGGAGTTTGGAGTGTGACTGTTTGAGGTTGCTGACAGGTGTCTTTTATACTGATAACAAGTTCAAACAGGTGCCATTAATACAGGTAACGAGTGGAGGACAGAGGAGCCTCTTAAAGAAGAAGTTACAGGTCTGTGAGAGCCAGAAATCTTGCTTGTTTGTAGGTGACCAAATAATTATTTTCCACCATAATTTGCAAATAAATTCATTAAAAATCCTACAATGTGATTTTCTGCTTGGGTGTTTGACTGCCATTGTTAGGACTGTCTGTCTGTCTGTCTGTCTCTCTCCCTCTCTTTCTCTCTCTGTGTGTGTGTCTCTATCGCTCTCTCTCTGTATAGCTCTCTCGATAGCTCGCTGTCTATCTCTCGATCACAATCTCACTCTGTTCATTTCTCGATTACGATCTCTCTGTCTCTCTCTCTCTGTCTATCTCACTATCACGATCTCTTTCTCTGTCTATCTCTCTATCACGATCTCTCTCTGTCTACTTCTCGATCATGATCTCTCTCTGTTTATATCTCGATCACAATCTTATTCTCTCTCTGTCTATTTGTCTCTTTGTCTCGATCTAGCTCTCTATCTCTTCTCTCCCTCTCTGTTTCCCTCTTCTCGCTCTATCTTCATCTAAATTTCTCTCTGTCGCTCCTCTCACACCTCGTTTCATGTTTGCTCGTGGTAGCAGATGGATCTAAGGTTGCCGTAGCAACCATGGAACTATCACCTCAGCCTCCGCTCATGCTGCTATGGTATCACTGGAGGACAGGCTGATAAGAAGGCATTAGATGAGAGAGAGAGGCGAGTTGAGGGAAAGAGAAAGAGGGCGATAGACAGAAAGTAATGAAAAGTTGTAAATAGAGGTCTTATGTCTAGGGTTGGTCTGGGTCCCTGTGGACTGCTGCTGAATATTGCCCCACTGGTGATGAGTGGAGAAAAGCCATTACATTGTGTTAAATGTACTGATGGAGGTCAATGTCAACCGCTGGTGTTCCCTTATACCTGCTGGAAAGGACCTCCTTCAGTGTCTGGTGACAGGACATGATGTGGCTACGCTAGCAGAACACCTCAATAGCCCTCTAGATGTTGTGGTGCTCCACAAAGTGTGATAGGCTACTTAAAACTGTAGATTTTGGTGGGAGAATGTATCCAACATGTTTAGTGTTAGGATTAGATTGTATTGAACAAAACTCAAGCCAACTTTTCCCGATGTCCTCAGGACGTGGTTAGACGTCCAATTTCGAAGTCACTCTTGAGCGATCTGCCTGTGTATTGACAATGACAACAATAACGGCCAATCTGTCTGCAGATTGGATATATTATATATATTATTCTCCAGCTCACTTACTGTAATGTCATATCTTGATATGGTCTCTCCTGACTTACTGTGATTGCACAGCCTCCTGTCTCGCTGCCTCACACGTCATAGAAAACAACTGCTTATGTGTTGTGGGTTGAGGACTGAACCATCCCCATGTCTCCCTGCAGGACCGTGTGTACTGGACAGACCTGGAGGATGAGGCTATTTACAGCGCTAACAGGCTAACAGGACACGATGTGGCTACGCTAGCAGAACACCTCAATAACCCTCTAGATGTTGTGGTGTTCCACGAACTACGCCAACCCAAAGGTGAGAGACAGACATGTATATGTACACACATACATGCTCATACACACAGTATTTATTTTTGAGTGTTTTTTGATAGAACACAGGAACACTACCTGTATGTTATTTTTCCTGAGAGAAATGGGTCAAGTGTCAATATTAATGTGTGTGTCTGTCTGCGACACTGGAAAATACACTATATATGCAAAAGCATGTGTTCACCCCTTCAAATGAGTGGATTTGGCTATTTCAGTCACACCCGTTGCTGACAGGTGTATAAAATTGAGCACACAGACATGCAATCTACATAGACAAACACTGGCAGTAGAATGGCCTTACTGAAGAACTCAGTGAGTTTCAACATGGCACCGTCATAGGATGCCAGCTTTCCAAGTTTGTCGTAGCTCGTTTGTCCTCGGTTGCAGCACTCACTACCGAGTTCCAAACTGCCTCTGGAAGCAATGTCAGCATAAGAACTGTTCGTCGGGAACTTCATGAAATGGGTTTCCATGGCTGAGCAGCCACACACAAGCATAAGATCACCATGCTCAATGCCAAGCGTCGGCTGGAGTGGTGTAAATCTCACCGCCATTGGACTCTGGAGCAGTGGAAATGCGTTCTCTGGAGTGATAAATTATGCTTCACCATCTGGCAGTCTGACGGACTAATCTGGGTTTGGCGGATGCAAGGAGAACTCTACCTGCCTCAAATGCTGTAAAGTTTGGTGGAGGAGGAATAATGGTCTGGGGCTGTTTTTCATGGTTCGGTCTAAGCTCCTTAGTTCCAGTGAAGGGAAATCTTAACACTACAGCATACAATGACATTATAGATGATTCTGTGCTCCCAACTTTGTGGTAACAGTTTGGAGAAGGCCCTTTCCTGTTTCAGCATGACAATGTCCTGTGCGCAAAGCAAAGTCTATACAGAAATGGCTTTTCTTGAACACCTGTGGGATGAATTGGAAAGCTGTTGGCGCAGGTCTCCTACCTGGATTCGCCACACTTCCTGTGTGCCCCCCCCAATACATTTTTGGGGCTGACTCTCGCGCTTCCATCCACGCCGCCATGCTGCCTCCTCATACCAGCGCCTCTCCGCCTTCACCGCCTCCAGCTCTTCTTTGGGGCAGCGATATTCTCCAGGCTGTGCCCAGGGTCCTTTTCCATCCAACTCATCCTCCCATGTCCAGTACTCCTCGCGCTGCTCCTGCTGCCGCTGCCTGTCACCACGCCGCTTGGTCCTGTTGTGGTGGGTGATTCTGTCACGGGATTCTTCCGTCGAAGGAGAGGAGGACCAAAATGCAGCGTGGTTGAAATTCATGTTTGTTTTTAATAAGAAAACTATACATGAATAAACTACAAAAACAACAACCGTGTAAACCAGAAACAGTCCCGTGTGGCACAAACACTGACACAGGAGACAATCACCCACAAAACCCAACACCAAACAGGCTACCTAAATATGGTTCCCAATCAGAGACAATGACTAACACCTGCCTCTGATTGAGAACCATATCAGGCCAAACACAGAAACAGACAAACTAGACACATAACATAGAATGCCCACTCAGATCACACCCTGACCAAACAAAACATAGAAACATACAAAGCAAACTATGGTCAGGGTGTGACACCTATGTATTTGTCCTGGTCAAAAGTAGTGCACTATAGAGGGAATAGGTTGTCTTTTCAGACACAACCTTGGTTTCTCACGCATCTCTAAAGTTAAATATCCATCATAGTGCTACTTCTGCAGGTTTCATTACCCTATTCTCTCTGTCTTGCTTTGACACTCTCCCCCTCTGTCAGTCTCTCTAGCTGTCTCTCTGTCAGTCTCTCTAGCTGTCTCTCTGTCAGCCTCTCTAGCTGTCTGTCTGTCAGTCTCTCTAGCTGTCTCTCTGTCAGTGTCTCCCTCTCTGTCAGTCTCTCTAGCTGTCTCTCTGTCAGTGTCTCCCACTCTGTCAGTCTCTCTAGCTGTCTCTCTGTCAGCCTCTCTAGCTGTCTCTCTGTCAGCCTCTCCCTCTCTGTCAGTCTCTGTCTCTATCTCTCTCGCTGTCGCTCTTTCTCAATGCTCTGTATTTCTATCGCTCCTATGTTTCTCTCTCTCTCTCTCTCTCTCTCTCTCTCTCTCTCTCTCTCTCTCTCTCTCTCTCTCTCTCTCTCTCTCTCGCTCTCTGTCTCTCTCTCACTCTCTCTCTCGCTCTCTGTCTCTCTCTCTCTCTGTATCTCTCTCTCTGTCTCTCTCTCTCTGTCTCTCTCTCTCTCCCTCTCTGTCTCTCTCTCACTCTCTCTCTCTCACTCTCTGTCTCTCTCTCTCTCTGTATCTCTCTGTATCTCTCTCTCTGTCTCTCTCACTCTCTCTGTCTCTCCTATTTTCATTCACCTACAGATCGGGTTTGATTTTAAATGGTTCTATTTCCATATCCTGTTCTAAGATCACATCCTGTTCTAAAATCACATCCTGTTCTAAGATCACATCCTGTTCTAAGGCTTTTTTAAATCTACACATTTCAGGAAGACTTTCTTTGCTTTCCTTCTCAGCTTTTCTTTTTGTGTTATTTTCTTTGTCATGTGAGCTGAACTTTGAAGCTGAGTTTCTGTGGTAGTGGTACGTCTATCTCCAGAAGAACTGAGGGAAGAGGAGTATTGCAACATCTCTGCAGTGTTTGCAACATCCTCTTGTATAACAGCACATATCCCATTCCTTAGTATCGGCCTCCTCCCACCCATCTCCTCTGCAGAGTTGGGGACATAAAAGCGCTGTTTCTCTAGTTCCTGGAAGCACAGTTAGGAGAACAGGAGGCATTTTAAAGTCAGTTTTAGATCTAGCGAGGTGTGTGCAGCCTTTTATGGTTGGAAGGAGGGAAGGGAGATGTTCTGTTATGTACCTTAGCACTGCTAGCTTTTGGACATAATATTTAATCTTATTTTAGGAAACATAGAGAGGCTTTCCAACCATGTCTTTGTACAGTAACAATAATATTTAGTCAATGAGTATTATGAATACATGTTGAGTGCCTGACAGTCGTATTACTGTGTGATATGTCTCTGTTGTCTCTTCCTGTCTAGCTCCAGACAGCTGTAACATGGGCAGTCTACCTAACGGAGGTTGTGAGTACCTGTGTCTTAAAGCCCCCCAGATCACTGACCACTCCCCCAAGTACACCTGTGCCTGCCCGGACGGCATGGAGCTGGGACCAGGCATGAGACGATGTGCCATAGGTAAAATGTTTAAAACGTGTTACACCCTTTCCCTTCCCCACTGTGCCGTAGGTAAACTGTTTAAAACGTGTTACACTCTTTCCCTTCCCCACTGTGCCGTATGTAAACTGTTTAAAACGTGTTACACCCTCTCCCTTCCCCACTGTGCCGTATGTAAACTGTTTAAAACGTGTTACACTCTTTCCCTTCCCCACTGTTCCGTATGTAAACTGTTTAAAACGTGTTACACCCTCTCCCTTCCCCACTGTGCCGTATGTAAACTGTTTAAAACGTGTTACACCCTTTCCCTTCCCCACTGTTCCGTATGTAAACTGTTTAAAACGTGTTACACCCTTTCCCTTCCCCACTGTGCCGTATGTAAACTGTTTTAAAACGTGTTACACCCTTTCCCTTCCCCACTGTGCCGTATGTAAACTGTTTAAAACGTGTTACACCCTTTCCCTTCCCCACTGTGCCGTATGTAAACTGTTTAAAACGTGTTACACCCTTTCCCTTCCCCACTGTGCTGTAGGTAAACTGTTTAAAACGTGTTACACTCTTTCCCTTCCCCACTGTGCCGTATGTAAACTGTTTAAAACGTGTTACACTCTTTCCCATTTGACTCCTCTCCCACACGATAACAGATCCATTTCAATGTTCCACTTGCCAATTAATCTCATTCTCAATTAGCCCTTGCTCACTGTCAATCTGAGCCCTATAATGACCTCCATTATCTCTCTGGCTGTTCCATTCCTGTCCTGTCCTCCCTTGGGAACGCTCTGTGTCTATTGTATGGCTGTTCCATTCTTGTCCTCTCCTCCCTCTGGAGACTCTGTGTCTGGAGGTACACAGGTGGGTTGTCGCAGTGCTGTCCCCAGAAAGAGAGAGGGATGAGGGATGAACACAGGCCACCAGGCAGCCTCCCTGCACTGCAGATCCTCTGTACCAGAAAGGGGAGGGTGTACACACTCTCACTCACTCACTCAGAATAAATAGAAACTGAATAACTTCAAACGGATGTATTCCCTCTGTCTGTGCTCTACAAGCATGTTATGACTTTAAGTGCAGAGAAGGCAGTTTTGAGTAGTTCAGACCCACTTCTGTTGATGTCTGTCCATGTAAACTATGGAGTGCTCGCTGTCTGTTTACAAGGAAAGACTTGTCTGTGCTGTCAGTTGATCTGCCAGCCTGATAACTCTAGTATCTCTGTTTGATCTCTTCTCTCCTTGCAGTCAAACCCAAGACAACCACATCAGCTCCGACCACAGCCACCAGCACTACCACTGCAACTCCTACCACAACCACCACCCCAGCAACCACAACTACCAATCCAACCACAGGTGCTACTAAAACCACCTCCACCACTACAGAACCAACCACAGCCACACGGTCGACCGCAGTTCCTTCGACATCCTCCCCTCCTCCTCCCCCCAGAACAACAGCTTTGTGGAGGACCCCTCCCTCCACCTCGGGCCCCCGCTCCACTTCCACACCCCCTCTACTGCCCAACAACATGCAGAGAGAGAACGCTAACCTCTCCCACCACTGTAAGTGGCTTTCAGACTGTGTGTATCAAAATGTGTCCTTAGTGCTGAGGTACACTCTCCCATTACATATTCCTTCTTCCCACTCCCCCTCTCTCTACCTGTGACAGACAGTGTGAGTGTGTAATGACAGACAGTGTGTAATGACAGACAGTGTGAGGTTGTAATGACAGACAGTGTGTAATGACAGACAGTGTGAGGTTGTAATGACAGACAGTGTGAGTTTGTAATGACAGACAGTGTGAGTTTGTAATGACAGACAGTGTGAGTTTGTAATGACAGACGGTGTGTAATGACAGACAGCGTGATGTTGTAATGACAGACAGTGTGTAGTGTGTAATGACAGACAGTGTGTAATGACAGACAGTGTGTAATGACAGACAGTGTGTAGTGACAGACAGTGTGTAATGACAGACAGTGTGTAATGACAGACAGTGTGTAGTGTGTAGTGACAGACAGTGTGTAGTGACAGACAGTGTGTGGTGACAGACAGTGTGAGTTTGTAATGACAGACAGTGTGAGTGTGTAATGACACACAGTGTGTAGTGTGTAATGACAGACAGTGTGTAATGACAGACAGTGTGTAGTGTGTAATGACAGACAGTGTGTAGTGTGTAATGACAGACAGTGTATAATGACAGACAGTGTGTAGTGTGTAATGCCAGACAGTGTGTAATGCCAGACAGTGTGAGTTTGTAATGACAGACAGTGTGTAATCAAATTTCAAATCAAATTTATTTATATAGCCCTTCGTACATCAGCTGATATCTCAAAGTGCTGTACAGAAACCCAGCCTAAAACCCCAAACAGCAAGCAATGCAGGTGTAGAAGCACAGACAGTTACTGTAATGACAGACAGTGTGCGTTTGTAATGACAGACAGTGTGTAATGACACACAGTGTGTAGTGTGTAATGACAGACAGTGTGTAGTGACAGACAGTGTGAGTTTGTAATGAAAGACTGTGGGAGTTTGTAATGACAGACAGTGCGAGTTTGTAATGACAGACAGTGTGTGATGACAGACAGTGTGTAGTGTGTAATGACAGACAGTGTGTAATGCCAGACAGTGTGAGTTTGTAATGACAGACAGTGTGTAATGCCAGACAGTGTGTAGTGTGTAATGCCAGACAGTGTGTAGTGTGTAATGACAGACAGTGTGTAGTGTGTAA
>NC_034186.2:13042858-13100358 GCF_002021735.2 Oncorhynchus kisutch
GCTCTTTCAGCTTGCTCTTTCATCTGGCTCTTTCAGCTGGCTCTTTCAGCTTGCTCTTTCAGCTTGCTCGTTCATCTGGCTCTTTCAGCTTGCTCTTTCAGCTTGCTCTTTCATCTGGCTCTTTCAGCTTGCTCTTTCATCTGGCTCTTTCAGCTTGCTCTTTCATCTGGCTCTTTCAGCTGGCTCTTTCTTCTGGCTCTTTCAGCTTGCTCTTTCAGCTTGCTCTTTCAGCTTGCTCTTTCATCTGGCTCTTTCAGCTTGCTCTTTCATCTGGCTCTTTCAGTTTGCTCTTTCAGCTTGCTCTTTCATCTGGCTCTTTCAGCTTGCTCTTTTAGCTTGCTATTTCAGCTGGCTCTTTCAGCTTGCTCTTTCAGCTTGCTCTTTCAGCTTGCTCGTTCATCTGGCTCTTTCAGCTTGCTCTTTCATCTGGCTCTTTCAGCTTGCTCTTTCATCTGGCTCTTTCAGTTTGCTCTTTCAGCTTGCTCTTTCATCTGGCTCTTTCAGCTTGCTCTTTCAGCTTGCTATTTCAGCTGGCTCTTTCAGCTTGCTCTTTTAGCTTGCTATTTCAGCTGGCTCTTTCAGCTTGCTCTTTTAGCTTGCTATTTCAGCTGGCTCTTTCAGCTTGCTCTTTTAGCTTGCTATTTCAGCTGGCTCTTTCAGCTTGCTCTTTCATCTGGCTCTTTCAGCTTGCTCTTTCATCTGGCTCTTTCAGTTTGCTCTTTCAGCTTGCTCTTTCATCTGGCTCTTTCAGCTTGCTCTTTCAGCTTGCTATTTCAGCTGGCTCTTTCAGCTTGCTCTTTCAGCTTGCTCTTTCAGCTTGCTCGTTCATCTGGCTCTTTCAGCTTGCTCTTTCATCTGGCTCTTTCAGCTTGCTCTTTCATCTGGCTCTTTCAGTTTGCTCTTTCAGCTTGCTCTTTCATCTGGCTCTTTCAGCTTGCTCTTTCAGCTTGCTATTTCAGCTTGCTATTTCAGCTGGCTCGTTCATCTGGCTCTTTCAGCTTGCTCTTTTAGCTTGCTATTTCAGCTTGCTATTTCAGCTGGCTCGTTCATCTGGCTCGTTCATCTGGCTCGTTCATCTGGCTCTTTCAGCTTGCTGAAACACTCACAGTTATATATATATATATATATACAGTGCCTTGCGAAAGTATTCGGCCCCCTTGAACTTTGCGACCTTTTGCCACATTTCAGGCTTCAAACATAAAGATATAAAACTGTATTTTTTTGTGAAGAATCAACAACAAGTGGGACACAATCATGAAGTGGAACGACATTTATTGGATATTTCAAACTTTTTTAACAAATCAAAAACTGAAAAATTGGGCGTGCAAAATTATTCAGCCCTTTACTTTCAGTGCAGCAAACTCTCTCCAGAAGTTCAGTGAGGATCTCTGAATGATCCAATGTTGACCTAAATGACTAATGATGATAAATACAATCCACCTGTGTGTAATCAAGTCTCCGTATAAATGCACCTGCACTGTGATAGTCTCAAAAGGTTGCAAAGTTCAAGGGGGCCGAATTCTTTCGCAAGGCACTGTATATATATAGTTAGCACAGTTATACACAGCACCCAGTACTCTCCCATATAGCCCAGGTGATGGTAAAGCACCCAGTACTCTCCCATATAGCCCAGGTGATGGTAAAGCACCCAGTACTCTCCCATATAGCCCAGGTGATGGTAAAGCACCCAGTACTCTCCCATATAGCCCAGGTGATGGTAAAGCACCCAGTACTCTCCCATATAGCCCAGGTGATGGTAAAGCACCCAGTACTCTCCCATATAGCCCAGGTGATGGTAAAGCACCCAGTACTCTCCCATATAGCCCAGGTGATGGTAAAGCACCCAGTACTCTCCCATATAGCCCAGGTGATGGTAAAGCACCCAGTACTCTCCCATATAGCCCAGGTGATGGTAAAGCACCCAGTACTCTCCCATATAGCCCAGGTGATGGTAAAGCACCCAGTACTCTCCCATATAGCCCAGGTGATGGTAAAGCACCCAGTACTCTCCCATATAGCCCAGGTGATGGTAAAGCACCCAGTACTCTCTCATATAGCCCAGGTGATGGTAAAGCACCCAGTACTCTCCCATATAGCCCAGGTGATGGTAAAGCACCCAGTACTCTCTCATATAGCCCAGGTGATGGTAAAGCACCCAGTACTCTCCCATATAGCCCAGGTGATGGTAAAGCACCCAGTACTCTCCCATATAGCCCAGGTGATGGTAAAGCACCCAGTACTCTCCCATATAGCCCAGGTGATGGTAAAGCACCCAGTACTCTCCCATATAGCCCAGGTGATGGTAAAGCACCCAGTACTCTCCCATATAGCCCAGGTGATGGTAAAGCACCCAGTACTCTCCCATATAGCCCAGGTGATGGTAAAGCACCCAGTACTCTCCCATATAGCCCAGGTGATGGTAAAGCACCCAGTACTCTCCCATATAGCCCAGGTGATGGTAAAGCACCCAGTACTCTCCCATATAGCCCAGGTGATGGTAAAGCACCCAGTACTCTCCCATATAGCCCAGGTGATGGTAAAGCACCCAGTACTCTCCCATATAGCCCAGGTGATGGTAAAGCACCCAGTACTCTCTCATATAGCCCAGGTGATGGTAAAGCACCCAGTACTCTCCCATATAGCCCAGGTGATGGTAAAGCACCCAGTACTCTCCCATATAGCCCAGGTGATGGTAAAGCACCAGTACTCTCCCATATAGCCCAGGTGATGGTAAAGCACCCAGTACTCTCCCATATAGCCCAGGTGATGGTAAAGCACCCAGTACTCTCCCATATAGCCCAGGTGATGGTAAAGCACCCAGTACTGTGTATAATATAGCCCAGGTGATGGTAAAGCACCCAGTACTCTCCCATATAGCCCAGGTGATGGTAAAGCACCCAGTACTCTCCCATATAGCCCAGGTGATGGTAAAGCACCCAGTACTCTCCCATATAGCCCAGGTGATGGTAAAGCACCCAGTACTCTCCCATATAGCCCAGGTGATGGTAAAGCACCCAGTACTCTCCCATATAGCCCAGGTGATGGTAAAGCACCCAGTACTCTCCCATATAGCCCAGGTGATGGTAAAGCACCCAGTACTCTCCCATATAGCCCAGGTGATGGTAAAGCACCCAGTACTCTCCCATATAGCCCAGGTGATGGTAAAGCACCCAGTACTCTCCCATATAGCCCAGGTGATGGTAAAGCACCCAGTACTCTCCCATATAGCCCAGGTGATGGTAAAGCACCCAGTACTCTCCCATATAGCCCAGGTGATGGTAAAGCACCCAGTACTCTCCCATAGCCCAGGTGATGGTAAAGCACCCAGTACTCTCCCATATAGCCCAGGTGATGGTAAAGCACCCAGTACTCTCCCATATAGCCCAGGTGATGGTAAAGCACCCAGTACTCTCTCATATAGCCCAGGTGATGGTAAAGCACCCAGTACTCTCCATATAGCCCAGGTGATGGTAAAGCACCCAGTACTCTCCCATATAGCCCAGGTGATGGTAAAGCACCCAGTACTCACCCAGTACTCTTATTTATGAGAAGCACAGCGAGCATCGCAGGGTTTGTCCATTAAAGATGAGCAACAGAACCACACTGGGTTAAATGATGAACGTGGTGGAGCATGGCACAGTGGAACATAGAGCAGGGGAAAACAAGGGATGGGAGAGGAGAGAGAGAGATAGACTAAGGATGAAAGGAAGAGGGTTAGAAAGTAGTAAACAGAGCATAAAGGATAAAACATCCTGCTATTACACAACAAACAGTTGTGGGGGGGGGGGTCGGACACGACAAGAGCCCTGTTCCGGTATCCCGAACCCACCAGCTGTGTGTGTTATTCCGAGATGGGGAACAATGCACATCGGTGGGTTTTCCAACATCAGCTGTTACACGTGTTGCGTTACACTTTGCACGGCAGAGCGGAAAAAGATGAAAGCAAACAGTGGATAGTGGGATAGCTCACACACACACACACACAGAAACTAAACCTGCAGGTTGAGGTTCGGAGACAGTCAGAATGGATCAAGTGAATGTTCTGTGCACAACAGTAAAACCCCTGCCTTATAATAATACCCCATAATGAAATGCACTCCCTCTTCAGCCCTTTCATTCCACAGTTCCTACCTCCAGTGTCTCAGGCCAGTTCTTTCATAACATGTTTAATAAGATTTGATTAATCCCCTTTTGGAGTCTTAGTGCCTATTGGACGTCAGTCATGCTTTGTGACCATTACAGTTAATCCACTTTCGCTGAGTAAGACACTACTGTATCAGGCTCACTCACCAGCTGAGTGTCCAAATCAAATTGTATTTGTCACATGCTTGGTAAACAACAGGTGTAGACTAACAGTGAAATGCTTACTGACGGGCCCTTTCCAACAATACGGAGACAAGCATAGAAACAATTATGTGAAAAATAATAGTCTGTGTGTGTGTGTGATAGACTTTGGTCATTGATGATCTGATCTTGTGGAGGCTAACAGAATGCTACTATTGTGATATGCTCTGTTTATCTCCAAGGCTAGGTTCCATTATATCGGAATAATTACAGTGTTGCTATTGGCCCAACAACTCTAATGGGGAGATGAGGCTGGATTTATCCTGGGGAAAGGCTGAGCACAACACAAACCTGGGTTGGAGGTGAATGGGAGATGGGGGAGGAAGGGGGAGATGAGACAGCGGAACAAGGAACCATTAGACAAGACTCAGGAGAGAGGGAGAGAATAATGGAGGGAGAGGGAGGGCATGGCCTCCAGCAGAGAGAATGGCAGGAGGAAGGGCACGGCCTCTAGTAGAGAGAATGGCAGGAGGAAGGGCACGGCCTCTAGTAGAGAGAATGGCAGGAGGAAGGAGGGCACGGCCTCTAGCAGAGAGAATGGCAGGAGGAAGGAGGCATGGCCTCTAGCAGAGAGAATGGCAGGAGGAAGGAGGCACAGCCTCTAGCAGAGAGAATGGCAGGAGGAAGGAGGCACAGCCTCTAGCAGAGAGAATGGCAGGAGGAAGGAGGCATGGCCTCTAGCAGAGAGAATGGCAGGAGGAAGGAGAGGTGTTTAGAGGCCCAATGCATTTTATTTTTCTCAATATCAAATCATTTCTGGGTATTAAATAAATAATGATCAAACATTTACTAAAATAGCTTCTTAGCAAAGAGCAATTTCTCAAGCAAGAATTTTGATAGGACTGTCTGGGAGTAGTTTGAGTGAGTGGCCTAATTGGACGAGCTTAATGGGAGGGATTGTAACCTGAAGACAAGCTGTTATTGGCAGAGAGGTTTGAAACTCTCTTTGTTATTGTTCTATTAACTTATATGGTCTGGTGTTGTTGCCAGGCAGGCCAAAACTACATCCCACCAAAACATCTCTTACACTGAAACAGTATTATCATTGTTTTCATAATTTCACAATTTTGTGGATATATATACACACAACACAGATAAATGATGTTTTGCACTGCAGTGGGCCTTTAACTGTGTCTCACTTTCTTCTTAACACTTTGTCTCTCTATTTATTCTTCTTTTTGTAATTCTGCTCGCTCTCTCTCTCCCTCCCCCCCTCTCTCTGTCTCTTTTCCTCCCCCTCTCGCTCTCTCTCTCCCACCCCCCTCTCTCTGTCTCTTTCCCTCCCCCCTCTCTCTTTCTCTTTCCCTCCCCCCTCTCCCTTTCTCTTTTCCTCCCCCTCTTGCTGTCTCTCTCTCTCTCTCTCACTCCCCCCTCTCTCTTTCTCTTTTCCTCCCCCTCTCGTTGTCTCTCTCTCTCTCTCAGCTGGGAATGACCACTACCTCCTGGGTAACAACATAACAGTGGCGGTTTTGGGTATAGTGATTCCTATAGGTGAGTACCAGTCTACTTTATCATATAATGCCTGTCTGCTTCTTCCCACTTCTCTGTCTGTCTCTGCTTCTGTCTTGGTCTCCTCTGCACAAGACGTTGCCTGGTCTGGAAGATGTGAGTGTGAAAGTGTGTTTTTGGTGTATGTGATGTGTGACAGGAATGTACAAATAACTGCCAAAATAAAGGAAACATTTGAGTAAATGAGGGACCCAAAGTATTTTAAAAGCAGGTGAGGTTGAGGAATGGAGAGTAAGGTGGAAGGAAAATAATTCCTCTATGAGGTTGAGGAATGGAGAGTAAGGTGGGAGGAAAATAATTCCTCTATGGGGTTGAGGAATAGAGAGTAAGGTGGAAGGAAAGTGACACCATCCTGGGATGGGCTGCAGACCACTCTGTGACTGTATGGGAGTGGTGAAATGCCACATTGTCCCATACAATTACAAACGTTGGTCTATTTCAATCCACTGCAACGCTGTCCTAACCTGGCACAACCCTTCCATAGAGGTCATCCAGGAATGAAATGGGACACTCGGTGTTGTATGGCCCAACCCTTCCATAGAGGTCATCCAGGAATGAAATGAGACGCTCGGTGTTGTATGGCTCAACCCTTCTATAGAGGTCATCCAGGAATGAAATGAGACGCTCGGTGTTGTACGGCCCAACCCTTCTATAGAGGTCATCCAGGAATGTAGTAATGGGACACTCAGTGTTGTATGGCACAACCCTTCCATAGAGGTCATCCAGGAATGTGCAGGTCAGTCAGATGCCCTTGCAGAATGCACATCTTACCATTTTGTTTGCCGGAAATTTCTCACAATAGATGCCAGTGTTGAGTGTTGTAGATATGGCTGCACACTCAGACCAGCCTCTCTCATTGATAGACCATGAGTCATTATATGATCAGTTATAGTAGCTCTAATCTCATCTGAGACTACAGCTCTTGATCTTCCTCTCAGTCTTCTTCCACCACTCATACGTACTCCTCTCCCTCTCCCAGCCACTCTTCCCTCCTCTCCCAGTCACTCTTCTTCCTCTCCCAGCCACTCGTCTTCCTCTCCCAGCCACTCTTCTTCCTCTCCCAGCCACTCTTCTTCCTCTCCCAGCCACTCTTCTTCCTCTCCCAGCCACTCTTCTTCCTCTCCCAGCCACTCTTCTTCCTCTCCCAGCCACTCTTCTTCCTCTCCCAGCCACTCTTCTTCCTCTCCCAGCCACTCTTCTTCCTCTCCCAGCCACTCTTCTCCCTCTCCCAGCCACTCTTCTTCCTCTGTCAGCCACTTCTCTATCTCTGGCTCGGTCCATGTTTCATTACAGTACAGCATTATTCCTAAGATGTCTCCTTTGGTATCGACGGTAATGAAATTGAAAGACTAACTCCTGTGTAGGTGTTCAGCTACAATGGAAATCAGCTGTGGTTGGTCTAATTGTTTTGATAGTATTTCATTTTTTTAGATGTGGTATATATTTCAATACGGTATTACTGTAGAAATGTAGCAAATTGCTGTCTTATTACATTTTGTGTTATGTTGGGTTTTGAACTTAAGTTTAACAGTTTTGAAAAGAGTATGTAAACATGTGCAAATTGGCCTGTAGGTACATAGAGTTTTGGTGGTGTTTGTGTCTGAGTGAGAGAAAAAATTCATGAAATTTGAAAGATGTAGTCATTGAATGCATTTTGTCCCAAAGCAATGAAAAATGATCCACAGTTTAGCCCACATAGACTGCTATTGTGCTCACTGTGTGAAGAGTTTTGAAAAAGTGACCTAAGCATTGAGAAATGGGTCCTAGCGATTGTAAAAAAAGAAAAAGAAAAGCAAACTGTCTACCATGGCTGGAAGAAGAGATCTCAGTGACTTTGAAAGAGGAGAGTCTCAAAGGAGCATAGGGGGCGTGTGCGTGTGTGTGTGTGTTTTAGAGGTCAACCGATTATGCTTTTTCAATGCCGATACCGATTATTGGAGGACCAAAAAAAGCCGATACCGATTAATCGGCCGATTTTTGTATTTAGTTATTTGTAATAATGACAATTACAACAATAATGAATGAACACTTATTTTAACTTAATATAATACATCAATGAAATCAATTTAGCCTCAAGTAAATCATGAAACATGTTCAATTTGGTTCAAATAATGCAAAAACAAAGTGTTGGAGAAGAAAGTAAAAGTGCAATATGTGCCATGTAAGAAAGCTAACGTTTAAGTTCCTTGCTCAGAACATGAGAACATATGAAAGCTGGTGGTTCCTTTTAACATGAGTCTTCAATATTCCCAGGTAAGAAGTTTTAGGTTGTAGTTATTATAGGAATTATAGGACTATTTCTCTCTATACCATTTGTATTTCATTAACCTTTGACTATTGGATGTTCTTATAGGCACTTTTAGTATTGCCAGTGTAACAGTATAGCTTCCGTACCTCTCCTCGCTCCTACCTGGGCTCGAACCAGGAACACAACGACAACAGCCACCCTCGAAGCAGCGTTACCCATACAGAGCAAGGGGAACAACCACTCCAAGTCTCAAAGCGAGTGATGTTTGAAACGTTATTAGCGCGCACCCCGCTAACTAGCTAGCCATTTCACATCGGTTACATGAGCCTAATCTCGGTAGTTGATAGGCTTGAAGTCATAATCAGCTGCTGGCAAACGCACGAAAGTGCTGTTTGAATGAATGCTTACGAGCCTGCTGGTGCCTACCATCGCTCAGTCAGACTGCTCTTATAACATGATAACACACAGAAATACGAGGCTGAGGTCATTAATATGACCGAATCAGGAAACTATCATCTCGAGAACATGACGTTTAATCTTTCAGTGAAATACGGAACCGTTACGTATTTTATCTAACGGGTGGCATCCATAAGTCTAAATATTCCTGTTACATTGCACAACCTTCAATGTTATGTCATAATTACGTACAATTCTGGCAAATTAGGCGTCCCAAACTGTTGCATATACCCTGACGCTGCGTGCAATGAACGCAAGAGAAGTGACACAATTTCACCTCTTTAATATTGCCTGCAAACCTGGATTTCTTTTAGCTAAATATGCAGGTTTAAAAATATATACTTCTGTGTATTGATTTTAAGAAAGGCATTGATGTTCATGGTTAGGTACACATTGGAGCAATGATACGCACCGCATCGATGATATGCAACGCAGGACACGGTAGATAAACTAGTAATATCAACCATGTGTAGTTAACTAGTGATTATGATTGATTGTTTTTTATAAGAAGTTTAATGCTAGCTAGCAACTTACCTTGGCTTATTGCATTCGCGTAACAGGCAGTCTCCTCGTGGAGTGCAATGTAATCAGGTGGTTAGAGCGTTGGACTAGTTAACTGTAAGGTTGCAAGATTGAATCCCCAGAGCTGACTAGGTAAAAATCTGTCGTTCTGCCCCTTTACGAGGCAGTTAACCCACCTGTCACGCCCTGGTCGAAGTATTTTGTGTTTATCTTCATGTATTTGGTCAGGCCAGGGTGTGGCATGGGTTTTTGTATGTGGTGTGTATGTATTGGGATTGTAGCTAGTGGGGTGTTCTAGTTAAGTCTGTGGCTGTCTGAAGTGGTTCTCAATCAGAGGCAGGTGTTTATCGTTGTCTCTGATTGGGAACCATATTTAGGCAGCCATATTCTTTGAGTTTGTCGTGGGTGATTGTCCTTAGTGTCTTGATGTCCTTGTGCTGTGTGTATGTGCACCAGTATTAGGCTGTTTCGGTTTTCGTTACGTTTATTGTTTTGTAGTGTTTGTATTTAGATTTGTGTTACTTCAGTTTAATAAAAATGGATCGCAATCTACACGCTGCATTTTGGTCCGACTCTCCTTCACCAAAAGAGAAACCACCGTTCCTAGACCGTCATTGAAAATAAGAATGTGTTCTTAACTGACTTGCCTAGTTAAATAAAGGTGTAAAAAATATATATATATATAATAAAATAAAGTAAAATCGGCCAAATCGTTGTCCAAAATTGTTGATTTCCAATTGTTTTGGAAACATGAAATCGGGCCCAATTAATCGGTCATTCCGATTAATCGGTCAACCTCTAGTGTGTGTGTTTGTGTGTGTGTGTGTGTGTGTGTGTGTGTGTGTGTGTGTGTGTGTGTGTGTGTGTGTGTGTGTGTGTGTGTGTGTGTGTGTGTGTGTGTGTGTGTGTGTGTGTGTGTGTGTGTGTGTGTGTGTGTGTGTGTGTGTGTGTGTGTGTGTGTGTGTCTCAGTCACTAGATCTCAACCCAATTTAACACTTATGGGAGATTCTGGAAATTCACATTCAGGTGTTGCTCAAATAAGCATATCATAACAGCCCATGTGAACACATAGGCCTGTCAGTTGTACAAACATTACTGTAAATTTAGATCATCAAAATAACATCAGGGATTAAACCCCCCTTAAGTCAGATTTGCATATTACCCATGTTATCACATATTACAGGATATAGACCTTAAGATCGCGAACACTGATACAGCTCTATAATAATGTCTGAATTGACTGGCGATCGGCATAATGTGTAAATGACCTTGCTCTAGCATACATTCTGTCAATAATTAAGGCTTTAAAATGAGATATCCCTAACCCCGGCCCATTAAATACATCCTACTATTTCTCCCATCCACCCCCTCCTTCCTTCCCACTCTTCGTTCCCGCTTTCATATCTCTCAATGGTTCATTTCATAGGTAATATTCTCACCCACTCCTCTCTCCATCATTCCCCCTTTCATACACTATATGGACAAAAGTATGTGGACACATTCCAAAATCTCATTCCAAAATCCTGGGCATTAATATGGAGTTGGTCCCCCCTTTGCTGCTATAACAGCTTCCACTCTTCTGGGAAGGCTTTCTACTAGATGTTGGAACATTGCTGCTATAACAGCTTCCACTCTTCTGGGAAGGCTTTCCACTAGATGTTGGAACATTGCTGTAATAACAGCCTCCACTCTTCTGGGAAGGCTTTCCACTAGATGTTGGAACATTGCTGTAATAACAGCCTCCACTCTTCTGGGAAGGCTTTCCACTAGATGTTGGAACATTGCTGCGGGAACTTGTTTCCATTCAGCTACAAGATCATTAGTCAGGTTGGGCACTGATGTTGGGTGATTAAGTTTGGCTCGCAGTCGGCGTTCCAATTCATCCCAAAGGTGTTCGATGGGGTTGAGGTCAGGGCTCTACGCAGGCCAGTCAATTTCTTCTACACCAATCTTGACAAACCATTTCTATATCCACCTCCCTATGTGCATGCTGAAACAGGAAAGGGCCTTCTCCAAATTGTTGGCACAAAGTTGGAAGCACAGAATCGTCTTGAATGTCATTGTATGCTGTAGCATTAAGATTTCCCTTCACTGGAACTAAGGGGCCTATCCTGAACCTCCTCACCAAACTACAGTTTGAACTATGCATTGGGGCAGGTAGCGTTCTCCTGGCATCCGCCAAACCCAGATTCGTCCGTCGGACTGCCAGATGGTGAAGCGTGATTCATCACTCCAGAGAATGCATTTCCACTGCTCCAGTGGCAGAGAGCTTTACACCACTCTAGCCAACGCTTGGCATTGGTGATCTTAGGCTTGTGTGTGGCTGCTTGGCCATGGAAACCCATTTCATGAAGCTCCCAAAGAACAGTTCTTATGCTGGTGTTGCTTCCAGAGGCAGTTTGGCAGCAACCAAGGACAGACGATTTTTACGTGCTTCAGCACTTGGCTGTCTGTTCTTGCTCCTGAGCCGTTGTTGCTCCTAGGTGTGTCCACTTCACAATAACAGCACTTACAGTTGACCGGGACAGAAATTTGACAAACTGACTTGTTGGAAAGTTGGCATCCTAAGACAGTGCCACATTGAAAGCCACTGAGCTCTTCAGTAAGGCCATTCGACTGACAATGTTTGTCTATGGAGATTGCATGGCCGTGTGCTCAATTTTATACACACTATACACGAGTGTGGCTGAAATAGCCAAATCCCCTAATTTGAAGGGGTGTCCACATACTTTTGGCCATGCAGTGTATCTCTCAATGATTATTTCTATGGTTAATTCTCCCTCGATATTGCTGGAGATCTTCAGATCCAAGCTATTTGGAGAGGAAAGTCTGATTGAGAACATCTTAATTGAGTGTTTACATAAGAACAGAGGGATTTCTGGGGGTTCAGGCCCTTAATCATAGAGGAGTCTCCAGTGCCCCCCCATAATAGACCAATTAGTCTGGGTCTTCCATGGGAATACCGCCACTCCACGTCTGATGGGGGAAATTAGGACTGGGAACGCCAGCCAAAGCTGAGCGGAGAAGCCAGACATATACCCTCCTCCCCAGCCCCCATGTCCTTTTCCTGGAATACCACTATACCCAGCTATGTTTTGAACTTGTGTGTAGGCTACAATATGCGAGAGCATGTGTGTGTGGTTTGGTTGTACATGTGCCATGCATGAGTGTGTGTGGCTATGTGTGTGTGGGCTTGGGATTGGGTGTGCTTGCTTCTGTGTGCATTTACATGGGTGTATTTGTGTGTATGTGTGTGTGTGTGTGTGTGTGTGTGTGTGTGTGTGTGTGTGTGTGTGTGTGTGTGTGTGTGTGTGTGTGTGTGTGTGTGTGTGTGTGTGTGTGTGTGTGTGTGTGTGTGTGTGTGTGTGTGTGTGTGTGTTCATTGCCGTTTGCTATGTGTGGTGATACTAGGATGTGTTTGTATGCTAAAGCACCGCTCTGTCTCCCCTGGCTGTGTTAACGCTCCCGCCGCGTGTGCGCGTGTGTGTGTGTGTGTCGCTGTGTGTGTCGCTGTGTTTCATACATGCAGTTCCTATCCTTGCCACAGTGATCATCGGCCTGCTCTGCACCGCCGGATACCTGATCTGGTGTAACTGGCGCCGGAAGAACACCAAGAGTATGAACTTCGACAACCCTGTCTACCGTAAGACCACGGAGGACGACGATGACGAGATTCACATCGGTCGTACTGGAGAGTCGATCGGCCATGTCTACCCCGCTGTGAGTGGCAGCGCTCACCAGCCATTCCTAGCCCTGCCCCTGGGGGGCGGGATCACAGACAGCAACTCCCATTGGTACTCGGGGGCTCCCATGCATCCCACCGGCAAATGAGATGAGATGGGGTGGGACTTGGAGATAGAGAGAGGGTTGGAGTGTGTGGGGGTGGGAGAGTCTCCAAGACAGGGACAGGCTTACATCCTCACACACACACACACACACTTAAGTCACAAAATCATTCCAAAAACTTCCTTGGTCAAACACAGATGTTGAGCCCTTTATCACGAGCCCATCACCACATTATCTTCACCTTCATTCATCATATAGTCTATTGGGTCTCTATCCATCTCCACATTCTGTGTTTTGACAGTGTGTGTCACTGTGTTGTCGTTGTGCGTTAGGGAGGCACAGCGTCCTCGGCTTTACTCTCTCCTCTATGAAGACTTAGTGAAGGGAGCGTCAAACCTGCACATTCCCCTTAGGAGTGTAAATTAGGCAAAAGGGGAACAGTAACCAGAACAGAAACAGCACCTTAGATGACGGGACAATCTTTAATCATATTAATTTATTCCTGATTATTCTTGTTTTTAATGGTATATTTCTCTGCATGAGCGTTTAGTTTTTCTAGCGGTGTACTTGTAAGGTATCTTAAACAGAGATCTGCAGGGAAACATGAACAAGACAGCGGTGGGAGGGGTCAGCGCTGGGATCAGTTTGCATGGTGACACGCATTGCTGTCGTGGCGTGGTAGAACAGAAGGAGAGAGGGGTGGGACTCTGGCTACATGATAGTTTATACACACACACACCTGGTATGCTACAGTGCTGTGCTGAGAGGTCATGTTGAATACCACCTCCTCTTAAGAATGGGTAGTGGGGGAGGAAACAAGCTTCCACCTGGGCTTTCCTTCTTCTCCTCTCCTATCTCCTCTTCTCCTTTCCTGTTTTCTCCTCTCTTCTCCCCTCCCTCCTCTCTCCTCCTCTCCTCTCTTCATGGTGTTTCAGTTAGATAGAGACATCAGAATGACCTGAGGTGGATCTCTGTACGCCCTTGCAGCTCTCCCCACATCACTGCCAAATCAGTGTGCTGAGGATAGAGGGATGAGAGGAGGAGTGGGATCTGCATTAAGGAGAGCTTCTCTCTTTTGCCCTGTCTCTATGTTGCTCTCTTTCTCTCACTTTTAGTTCTCTCCCTCTTTCTCTTTCTGGTCCTCTCTGTCTCAGTCACCCTTTCAGCTCTCCTTCAAACACACACAGACACACACACACTGACACACAGACACACACACACACTGACACACACACAATGACACACACACACTGACACACAGACACACACACACTGACACACACAGACACACACACACTGACACACAGACACACACACACTGACACACAGACACACACACACACTGACACACAGACACACACACACTGACACACAGACACACACACACTGACACACAGACACACACACACTGACACACAGACACACACACACTGACACACAGACACACACACACTGACACACAGACACACACACACTGACACACTGACACACACACACTGACACACTGACACACACACACACAGACACACACACACTGACACACTGACACACAGACACACACATACACACACACTGTGGTAACGTTGTTTTATCTGCTCTCTGCAGCGCGTGGCGCTCAGTCTGGAGGATGACGGACTCCCCTGAGGGGCACGCCGTGTCTCCGCCCCGTCCCTCCATATCCCGGGGTGACCACACTGCAGAGGAGGGGGGCACAGAGAGAGAGAGTGAGAGAGAACCTGCTCATACAGTAACCTAACCCCCCAAGGACGGGGGGGGTATATTTTACTTATACGTGTATCCCCCAACTCGTGTCTCTAAAACACATCCTCTCTCTCTCTCTTACACCTAACTGTAATGTCCTACTACTTTACTACTAGTTACTACTGCGCTGTCCTCTGCTCTTCTCTTAGCCCCTCGTTAGTTAGGTAGTTCCTGTAGTTAGATGTAGTGCTGAATGCTACTGTATGTCTTACTGATGACTAACCTCATTGCCCATCAGTGCACATGTAAATAGAGGCTGGTTCTCCCTGATTGGACAACTGTACTGTGCCAGCAACAGGGGAATGGCCAGCTGTATTTAATTATTATTTTGTTTTGACTTTATTTATTGTTTGTGTTTGCTGGTGAAAATATGATCGGGCCAGGCCTGTGCCACTGAGGATAGGCTATGCATGGTTAGAGCCAAGTGGAATGAGTGTAGGGATGGGGATATTGGGGGGTATTTTGTGTGGGGGAAGGGGCGTGCCAGAGGGCAGCGCCACAGGAAAAAGCAGCAGGGCAGAACTCGGGTGAGGGAGGATTGTGGGAAATCTGCTCTGCTGGCACCCAGAGGTACACAAAAGTTACTAGATAATGACCAGGGGGAAGGGACGGGTTGGGATGGGGGTCGGAGGACGTTTTTTAAACTAGGAAGATTTGGTGGTACACATTCCCTGCTGTTGGTCTCTGTATGAGCAGAGATGTTTTCTCTCTAACTTTGGAAGACGTTTTATGGACTCTGTAGAAGAGGGTCCCACTACTGATTTAAATGGAAGGAAAATGACAACCCAATGAAGAAACAGAACTGAGCACTGGATTTGTGTTAGAATCACAGTTTATGAGTTGAATACAGTTGTATATCAGTCAGGGTATCCACTAGCTTCCACTACCATTTCCTGTCTGGTTAGTTCCCATACTCACGTCTTCCACACTGAGGATATATTTCAGTATATTTCAGTTCTCAGTGTAATAAGGAGTGGCTGGACTACTATAAGCGGAAGAAAGATATATTTTACTAGAGAAGACATCCATTGTTGGATTTACAGAATCAGTCTGGGTGTGGTACACTGGATTGTTTGGGGACTATCATCCATGCAATAGCATTCTGTCTTCCATGCCATTAGAACCTGCCTAGCAGGTGATATCATCAGGGAGGGGACCTCTGCACCAGCACAGTTATGGTACTGAAGGAAACAATTTATTGTGATTCTGTCATAGGTTCATAATAAACGAATAGGTACAGTGGATAGTTTTGAGTGTGTACATTTATGCTCTGCTACTGAACAAACAAACTTGACTATTTTCTTCTATAGCACTGGATATGAAGGCCCAATTGAGAGACATGGCTGTCTAAGCTCTTTCTGTAAGCAAGACTTCACTAGAGCTGTTTAGCTGTCTTCCTGCTGGTAGTCAGTACACTGTCAAGGATTCATATGAGAACCTGCTAACTGAAGGTGTTGACTTCAACTACTCCATCTTATTTCTGTAGGAAACACAGAGGCTTTTGGGAAGGAAGTGGGACACATGCTAGTGCATGCATTCACACAGAGACACAGACATACACACACAGAGACACAGACGTACATACACAGAAACACACACACAGAGACACAGACATACACACACAGAGACACAGACGTACACACACAGAAACACACACACAGAGACACAGACATATACACACACACACACAGACATACACACACACACACAGACATACACACACGGAGACACAGACATTCACACACAGAAACACACACACACACGGAGAAAGTCATACACACGCAGAAATACAGAGACACAGACATACACACTCAGAGACACAGACATACAGTACACACACACACACACACAGAAACACACACACACACACACAGAAACACACACACAGAGACACAGAAACACTCACACACAGAGAGAAACACACTTACATACACAATTTGGCAGGCAGGCTGCATTTGTGGTGCTCGAGGCAGCTCGCTCAGTGGTTGATCGGCTGATTTATGATAGCTATACATCATGGCTCTCCTTCCTTCAATGGAAATGCTTTCTTCCAGGTGATGACAGGAGGATGAGAGAGAGAGCGAGGCAGAGAGAGAGAGGAGAGAGGGGTAGGCAGACAGAGAGAGGGGGAGGCAGAGAGAAAGAGAGAGAGGAGAGAGGGGGAGGCAGACAGAGAGAGGGGGAGGCAAGAAAGAAGGGGAAAGACGCTGAAGGGAGGGTCTTCCAGGATGTGTTTGTTTATGGGTATCAGTTAACAGCAGCCAGAGGTTAGCCGATCTGTATATTCATGGACATGCCGATCTAATCAATGGTTTTGCTCTCAGGCAAATCAGGTGATACAGTGCCTATACAGTGCCTTGCAAAAGTATTCATCCCCCTTGATGTTTATCATATATTGTTGCATTACAACCTGTAATTTAAATGGATTTTCATTTGGTTTTCATGTAATGGACATACACAGAATAGTCCAAATTGTTGAAAGGAAAAGAAAAAAAGGACCTGTTAAAAAAATAAAAGAACAAATGTAACAGAAAAGTGGTGCGTATGTATTCACCCCCTTCGCTATGAAGCCCCTCAATAAGATCTGGTGCAACCAATTACCTTCAGAAGTCACAGAATTAGTCAAATAAAGTCCACCTGTGTGCAATCTAAGTGACACATGATCTCAGTATATATTCACCTGTTCTGAAAGGCCCCAGAGTCTGCAACACCACTAAGCAAGCGGCACCATGAAGACCAAGGAGCTCTCCAAACAGGTCAGGGACAAAGTTGTGGAGAAGTACAGATCAGGGTTGGGTTATAAAAAATATCAAAAACTTTGAACATCCCACGGAGCACCATTAAATCCATTATTAAAAAATTGAAAGAATATGGCACAACAACAAACCTGCCAAGAGAGGGCCGCCCACCAAAACTCACAGAACAGGCAAGGAGGGCATTAATCAAAGACACAACAAAGAGACCAAAGATAACCCTGAACGAGCTGCAAAGCTCCACAGAGGAGATTGGAGTATCTGTCCATAGGACCACTTTAAGCCGTTGTCGTGTCTTTGCCATCATTAAAATGAGGACCGTTATTTTATCAAATCAATTCTCTGTAATTATTATTATGTGATTAAACTAATCATGAAATGTAATTAACTAGGAAGTCAGGGCACCAAGGAAAGTATTCAGATTCCAAAGTTATCATTTTCCTAATTTAACTTTCAGATATTTTAATATCTGATCAATTAGTCTTCTAATTAATGAATTATTCTTTACCTCATGTTAGTCTCATTCCAAACATCGTAAATTATTGGTTATCTGCATGAACCCAGTCTTCACTATGAATCATCCATACATCAATTGTCTCAATCATTTATTTATTAACTAACAAAATAATCACAGGAATACACACACAAACAAAGTAAATATGGTTACAAGGAAATGATAGGGGATGTGCCCTAGTGGGCTAAACCGGCATGGTGGCTTGGTAGACAAAAGGACTGAGAAGGGCGCGAAAGACAAAAGACACTACACAGTTGATAATTATAACAATTGAAATGCTAGTCTTTTGTACATGAGCGCTCACTCATTCGGGAATAACTGCAATCAATATATATATTTACGCTCAGTGTGTCGTCATGATCTCTGTTGGAATCGTCCTTCTTTCTGTTGGAAGTTCATCCGCCCGTCTCTCTGCGTCCCTGGAGTCTTTGGTTAGAATGATACTTTAGAGTAACATTCAGAAATATTCTAATGAATAGATGTTTCGGCGGTTGTCGGTCCTCGCGTCTCATTGGTACATAATTTCTAGCTGCAGACTAGTAATTAGTATTGAAGATTTGCTCTTATTCTGTCGGAATCGATAGTCTCAGAGTTTCAACAACCATTACAACCTTAGCTTATACTCAGGTTTTCTGGTCTCAACTCAAACCTTAGCCCTCTCGGTAATTGAGGTAAGCTTGGTGTGAAGGGAAATTCCCAAGGTGGGAGTTATATCCAGAACAATAAGAAAGGGCTGTCCCATGACGCCGGATGAATGTCTGTGCTCATGGGTCGGGCCTATGACTTAGTTGAACTACAAAGGGAATTGGAGTTTCCTTCATTAAACAGTTTAAAATCACATTACATAATTTCACAAATAGTTTCATCTTTACTCATTCATTTTATACAACAATTAGATGCGAGACTCTTGTATAAACAGAGTTGTGGTAATGTGGCTGTATTGTCTCTCATGAGTTTCACAAACATTAAACAAAATGGCCTGGTCGTAGCTGGATTCTCCCGCAACCGTGAACACGTTCTCCAAAACATGGACATTGTTCAGTTCTCAGGTTCTATGATGGAGAAGAGGTTCCTTTGTTCTCCTGTGAAACCTTTTCTCTATACTGCCTGGCCATGAGGAGAGAGACTCCTCTAGGAATTTGTGACCTGTGATAACAGAGCCTGGGTGTAGGGGGAAGAGAGAGGTGGTGAGAGAGAGGGGGGATGGTGCTCGCTATACCCAAAGAGGGCCACGTCATGACACCGTACACTCCTCAGAGCTGGGCTTTAGGGAAGAGTAGCCAGAAAAAAAGCCATTGCTTAAAGAAAAAACAGAAGCAAACACATTTGGTGTTCGCCAAAAGGCATGTGGGAGACTCCCCAAACATATGGAAGAAGGTGATGAGACTAAAATGTAGCTTTTTGGCCATCAAGGAAAATGCTATGTCTGGTACAAACCCAACACCTCTCATCACCCCGAGAACACCATCGGCAGGGACTGGGAAACTGGTCAGAATTGAAGGAATGATGCATGGTGCTAAATAGGGGGAAATTCTTGAAGGAAACCTGTTTCAGTCTTCCAGAGATTTGAGACTGGGACAGAGGTTCACCTTCCAGCAGGACAATGTCACTAAGCATACTGTTAAAGCAACACTCAAGTGGTTTAAGGGGAAACATTTAAATGTCTTGGAATGGCCTAGTCAAAGCCCAGACCTCAATCAAATTGAGAATCTGTAGTTTGACTTAAAGATTGCTGTACACCAGCTGGATCCATCCAACTTGAAGGAGCTGGAGCAGTTTTTCCTTGAAGAATGGGCAAAAATCCCAGTGGCTATATGTGCCAAGCTTATAAAGACATACCCCAAGAGACTTGCAGCTGTAATTGCTGCAAAAAAAGTGTCTCTACAAAGTTTTGACTTTGGGGAGGTGAATAGTTATGCACGCTCAAGTATTTCTTGTTTGTTTCACAATAAAAAAGATTTTGCATCTTCAAAGTGGTAGGCATGTTGTGTAAATCAAATGATACAAACCCCCCAAAAATCTATTTTAATTCCAGGTTGTAAGACAACAAATAGGAAAATGTCATGGGGCTGAATACTTTCGCAAGCCACTGTATATGGTAACTGCCAAAATAAAGGAAACACGTAAATAAGGGATACAAAGAATATAGGTGCTTCCACAGAGGTGTGGTTCTTAAGTTAATTGAGCAATTAGCATCCCATCATGCTTAGGGTCATGTATAAAAATGGCCAGTTGCCCATTATATTGGGTACCATGGCTTGAAGAAGAGATCTTAGAACTTTGAAAGAGGGGTCTCAAAGGAGTTTAGGGAGATTAAAGTATGTGTGCGTGTCTCAGTCACCAGATCTCAACCCAATTGACCACAGCGTTTTCAACCTCCGTCAACAAAACACCAAAATTAAAGCTGTTCTGGTGGCTCGTAGTGGATCAACACCTTATTAAAATCCATTATGTTGGTGTTTCCTTTATTTTGACAGATACCTGTAGATCTCTGTGGATTTGTGCACTGCCTGGCGCTTAACTGGTGCCTTGGAACATAGTGTATGTGTCTGTGTGTGTGTCTTGGTTTTTCCGTGTGAAGTCATTTGGATATTTCTGCTTTGATGAACTGTAAGTCAATGCTATGCTCTAATCATTGTACTGAGAGCATTCTATATAGCATTCTAGAGCTCCTTTTTATATTTTTATAGGTATATCTATAGGTCTATCTATAGGTATATCTATAGTTATATCTATAGGTATATCTATAGGTATATCTATAGGTCTGGCTATAGGTATATCTATAGGTCTATCTATAGGTATATCTATAGTTATATCTATAGGTATATCTATAGGTATATCTATAGGTCTGGCTATAGGTATATCTATAGGTCTATCTATAGGTATATCTATAGTTATATCTATAGGTATATCTATAGGTATATCTATAGGTCTGGCTATAGTTTATATCTATAGGTCTATCTATAGGTATATCTATAGTTATATCTATAGGTCTATCTATAGGTATATCTATAGGTCTGGCTATAGTTTATATCTATATGTCTATCTATAGGTATATCTATAGGTATATCTATAGGTATATCTATAGGTATGGCTATAGTTTATATCTATAGGTATGGCTATAGGTCTATCTATAGGTCTATCTATAGGTATATCTATAGGTATATCTATAGGTATGGCTATAGTTTATATCTATAGGTATGGCTATAGGTATATCTATAGGTCTATCTATAGGTATATCTATAGGTATATCTATAGGTATATCTATAGGTATGGCTATAGTTTATATCTATAGGTATGGCTATAGGTATATCTATAGGTCTATCTATAGGTATATCTATAGGTATATCTATAGGTATATCTATAGGTATGGCTATAGTTTATATCTATAGGTATGGCTATAGGTATATCTATAGGTCTATCTATAGGTCCATCTATAGGTATATCTATAGGTCTATCTATAGGTCTATCTATAGGTCCATCTATAGGTATATCTATAGGTATATCTATAGGTATATCTATAGGTCCATCTATAGGTATATCTATAGGTATGGCTATAGTTTATATCTATAGGTATATCTATAGGTATATCTATAGGTATATCTATAGGTCTATCTATAGGTCCATCTATAGGTCCATCTATAGGTATATCTATAGGTATGGCTATAGTTTATATATATAGGTATATCTATAGGTCTATCTATAGGTCCATCTATAGGTATATCTATAGGTATGGCTATAGTTTATATCTATAGGTATGGCTATAGGTATATCTATAGGTCTATCTATAGGTATATCTATAGGTATATCTATAGGTATATCTATAGGTATATCTATAGGTCTATCTATAGGTCCATCTATAGGTATATCTATAGGTATGGCTATAGTTTATATCTATAGGTATGGCTATAGGTATATCTATAGGTCTATCTATAGGTATATCTATAGGTATGGCTATAGTTTATATCTATAGGTATGGCTATAGGTATATCTATAGGTCTATCTATAGGTCTGGCTATAGTTTATATCTATAGGTATATCTATAGGTATGGCTATAGTTTATATCTATAGGTATATCTATAGGTCTATCTATAGGTCTGGCTATAGTTTATATCTATAGGTCTATCTATAGGTCTGGCTATAGTTTATATCTATAGGTCTATCTATAGGTATATCTATAGGTCTATCTATAGGTCTATCTATAGGTCTGGCTATAGTTTATATCTATAGGTCTATCTATAGGTCTATCTATAGGTCTGGCTATAGTTTATATCTATAGGTCTATCTATAGGTATATCTATAGGTATGGCTATAGGTCTGGCTATAGGTCTATCTATAGGTATATCTATAGGTATGGTTATAGTTTCTATCTATAGGTATATCTATAGGTCTATCTATAGGTATATCTATAGGTCTATCTATAGGTATGGCTCTAGGTATATCTATGGATATATCTATAGGTATGGCTATAGGTCTATATATAGGTATATCTATAGGTATGGCTATAGGTATGGCTATAGGTCTATCTATAGGTCTGGCTATAGGTCTATCTATAGGTCTGGCTATAGGTATATCTATAGGTATATATATATAGGTCTATCTATAGGTATATCTATAGGTCTGTCTATAGGTCTATGTATAGGTCTGGCTATAGGTCTGTCTATAGGTATATATATAGGTCTATCTATAGGTATGGCTATAGGTCTATCTATAGGTCTGGCTATAGGTCTGGCTATAGGAATATCTATAGGTCTATCTATAGGTATGGCTATAGGTCTATCTATAGGTATGGCTGTAAGTCTATCTATAGGTATATCTATAGGTGTTTTAGTGACTTTAACCCGAGTGGTCAGTATCCTAGGCAACCATGAAGTTTGTCCGGATTGCCTTTAGATGATCAAGTCAACGTGGAAACAAGTCTTCAATATCTCTCACTACTCTAATGGCATTGAAGCACACAGATCCTTCAGCCACTGGTAACAGTTGGTTGTTATTACTGAATTGTTTAAAGGTCCCGTGGTTTCTTACGGCTCTGGTACAGCCTCCTAGGTCCTTTCTGGTCAACAAACCTCAGTAGATTTGTTTTCCTAGAGCTTTTGACCATCCTCTCCTCTTCTCTCACATCATTTTCTCTATGCACTTCTAATGGTGGTTCCTCAATCAGTGATAACAGACCCATGCTGCTCCATCATCAGACTCCATTGTGACTAACACCAACGCACATATCACCTCCCCTCTATCTAGCTGTCACTCACACTACCAACTCTCACCTCTTCTCAGCCATTTCCATTTTGTTTTCACTATCGTTCTGGAAGGGTAGACTAAACACACTGGAAGAACTGAAGGAAAGTAGACCCAGTAGAAGAACAAGGGAGGAAAAAAGGAGAGGAACCTCTACAGAACAATGGAACACACCTCTGAGAACCTACCAATACTGGAACCCAGAGAACTGACACCAGTGATTCTGGAACCCTACGTGATTCTCCTCCATGACCTCTGTCTGTTGTTCTAGTTAATAACCCAGTGACTCTCCTGCTGCTGGTTGGTTCTTCTCTGTGTGTTTCTGTGTGAATAAGACATTATCATGTCTCTTCAGTTCTGTTCTAGCTTTACTGGATGTTTATTACTTGAAGGATAATGTTTAGTTCAGACTCCTTTTTCATACCTGTCAATGTCATTGTAAAATGGGTGTGGAGGGGTGGGGTTGTAATGGTCGGGGGTTTGAGGTGTGTTTGGGGAGTGAAGGGAGGGAGAGGAGGGGGGTTCATAAGGTAATGTCAAAAATTCTGGGTCAAACCTTCATTCCACAGCCATATCGGAGACATTTTGTACGCTGTTTGTTGCACAAACTTTTCAAGAAGCATTCTGCACTGTGTAAAGGGGTACGTACATAGGAGGGGTTACCGATCGGTACAGTCCAATGGTTTTGAATCATGAACTTGTAAATACGTTTTCATAAAGCAAAACTTTTGATAATGTTTTAAAGGTATCTGTAAAAATAGATGTACATAAGACCCCAGGTAAAAACAGGAGTGTAGACCATATAGGAATTTATTTGTACACAAGAGCACTGGATTTCTTTACTACTTGATTGTAACAAACATTAATTATCAGCCAAAGTGTTTTTATTCTTTTTTTCCTGTCTCTTTTTAATTCTGTTTTGCTTTTTAACAGTAAAACATTGTAGAAATGAGGTTGTTTATTCTGTATTTAATTCTGTTCAATAGGTTTAGTTGTTTTGTGTTTTGTGTCTGTAGGATGGGGAGGAGGGGGGTGTGGGGGAGGGGGAGGAGGGGGGTGTGGGGGAGGGGGGGTTCAAACTTAGCAACTTCTGTACTTACATGAAATATCTGTACTGTATGCCAAAATGGTCTCACTCACGTTTCTATGAAATCAAGCTGTTGATAAATATCTCTATATATTGATATATTAAATTTATAAAAATCGGCCAATTCTTGTTGTGTGTCGCGTTGTTATTGTCCCCCTCTTGTTTCCTGGCTTCTGTATTGAGCACTTCTCTGGAGAAAGGGAGGGTGGGACACAGAATGAGAGAGAGTGGAGAGACAGAGCGAGAGGAGGGAAAGAGAGAGAGTGGAGAGACAGAGCGAGAGCAGGGAAAGAGAGAGGCGAGCGGAGCGGGGAATAGAATAGGGTAACCCCAGTGAACAGGGAGTGACAGCTAGTTGGGGGTTTGATGGATTTGAAAACGGAGAGGTGGTGGTGGATATCACAGCATTGCAGCTCAGAGGGCGGGACCGTCATTGTTGCAGGGTTCCTCTCCTCTTCATTGAACATGCTTCCTCACTCCTCTCCTGTCATATCTGTGGTAGATACCAGAGGGACAGTCAATCTATCACACATTTTAATAATTCATTGGAGATTAAAGGCCCAGTGCAGTCAAAAACTTGATTTCCTGTCTTTTATATATATTTCCAAACTATGAGGTTGGAATAATATTGTGAAAATGATGATAATGCCCTTCTAGTATAAGAGCTGTTTGAAAAGCCTGTTTTGGTGGGAGGAGTTTTAGCATGCCTCGTGACATCACTTTGTAAATAGACCAACTCGAGAGAGTTCCAAACCTCTCTACCAATAACAGCTAGTTTTCCATTTTCTCCTCGCCACTCAGACCACTCCCAGACAGTCCTAGCAAAATTCTTGAGTGAGAAATTGTTCTTTATTAATAGGCTATTTTTGTTTTGTTTTGACCAATTTCATTGAAAACAATCACAGTAAGGTACTTAATTGTTACTCAGAAATGATTTGATATTGAGATAAAATATAAATTGGACCTCTACTAACACAGAGGGCCAACATGTCTCGCTCTGTCACCCTCCGGGGGTTTCCTTGTATTCAGTTACGTTACCAGCTAAAATATATTTTATAAATCAGATTATTTTGAAGAGATGATTACTTCTTGAATGACTTTTAAATTCAGAAAGGATGTTGGCGGAACAAAATACATTATGACTATATTCTATTTTCTCAATGACATTCAATTCAGCATTGAGAAAAGGTGCAAGTTTAAGCGAGTCTGACCACAGATTAGCAGATGTTCCAGCAGGTGCAGTGAAATGCTAGTGTTTCTAGATCCTACCGTGCAGTAATACAATATCAATACCAACACGCAAATCATCCAGAACGTCCAAAACAAGAACAAAATTAATATCTTATGCATTAAACAAGTATCCTAAATGAAGTTGCTGGGGTCTTTTTAATGGGGGAAGGGTTCATACTGCTTTACTAAAATGTAATTGGCCAATACAGTACTGTAATACCGTAATATATGTTATTTACATAGCAGACACTTTTACAGTGCACACATTTTGGTATGTGCCCCCAGTGGGAATCGAACCCCCACAACTCTGGTGTTGCTGGTACCATGCTCTTATATACAATTACAATACAGGTGGAAGATGTACGATGCCATCCTCAGGAGTGTGCCACCCTCCTTCAGACCATGGAGGAGGCATGCAATGATTTCAATCCAGACCTATCTCAGGCTTGGATTCATGCATGAACAATGAGGACATTTACTGCGATACTGATGAGAAACTATGGCTCAAGACAGGTTTGATAGTGCTTGCTAAACATTATGGTTCTTTAATTTAATAATGGAATAGAAATGATGGAAATGTTATGTTCAGTCAATTTTAATGGGTAGTACAACTGTATTGCCTAATGTGAAAACAGTGTAATGTACTGTAATTTGCAGTACTGTAGTTTACATTTTTTTCTATTGGACTAACTCAATCTAGAAGATATCATTATGTTTGGTTATTGTGATTAAACCAATCTACTTATTATATTTCACAGTAAACTTGTATTTTGGATGAATGTTTGTGTGATGATGAAACAAAATCAAATGAAAGACTGGCTGTGTTACAATTGATGTTTTGAAAATGTACCTCATACTTGTGAAAATAGTACCAAAGCCATGAAACAAACTGACTGGCACCCTCATCCATGAAACAAACTGACTGGCACCCTCATCCATGAAACAAACTGACTGGCACCCTCATCCATGAAACAAACTGACTGGCACCCTCATCCATGAAACAAACTGACTGGCACCCTCATCCATGAAACAAACTGACTGGCACCCTCATCCATGAAACAAACGAATCTGACTGGCACCCTCATCCATGAAACAAACTGACTGGCACCCTCATCCATGAAACAAACGAATCTGACTGGCACCCTCATCCATGAAACAAACGAATCTGACTGGCACCCTCATCCATGAAACAAACGAATCTGACTGGCACCCTCATCCATGAAACAAACTAATCTGACTGGCACCCTCATCCATGAAACAAACTAATCTGACTGGCACCCTCATCCATGAAACAAACTAATCTGACTGGCACCCTCATCCATGAAACAAACTAATCTGACTGGCACCCTCATCCATGAAACAAACTAATCTGACTGGCACCCTCATCCATGAAACAAACTAATCTGACTGGCACCCTCATCCATGAAACAAACTAATCTGACTGGCACCCTCATCCATGAAACAAACGAATCTGACTGGCACCCTCATCCATGAAACAAACTAATCTGACTGGCACCCTCATCCATGAAACAAACTAATCTGACTGGCACCCTCATCCATGAAACAAACGAATCTGACTGGCACCCTCATCCATGAAACAAACGAATCTGACTGGCACCCTCATCCATGAAACAAACTAATCTGACTGGCACCCTCATCCATGAAACAAACGAATCTGACTGGCACCCTCATCCATGAAACAAACTAATCTGACTGGCACCCTCATCCATGAAACAAACTAATCTGACTGGCACCCTCATCCATGAAACAAACTAATCTGACTGGCACCCTCATCCATGAAACAAACTAATCTGACTGGCACCCTCATCCATGAAACAAACTAATCTGACTGGCACCCTCATCCATGAAACTTTTGTTTCCAACAATTTGTTTCTATCTTTTGTTTCCAACGCCGAATCCACTCGCTGGGGATTGGAAATGGGAAGGTAGTGGAAACTAGGTTCCTTCCTGTCTAGGGAGTTTTTCCTAGCCACTGTGCTTCTGCATCTGTATTGCTTGCTGTTTGGGGTTTTAGGCTGAGTTTCAGTACAGCACTTGGTGACATCTGCTGATGGGCTTTACAAATACATTTGATTTTTATTTTATTTTTTACCCCTTTTTCTCCCCAATTTCGTGGTATCCAATTGTTTAGTAGCTACTATCTTGTCTCATCACTCCAACTCCCGTACGGGCTCGGGAGAGACGAAGGTTGAAAGTCATGCGTCCTCCGATACACAACCCAACCAAGCTGCACTGCTTCTTAACACAGCGCGCATCCAACCCGGAAGCCAGCCGCACCAATGTGTCGGAGGAAACACCGTGCACCTGGCCACCTTGGTTAGCGCGCACTGCGCCGGCCCGCCACAGGAGTCGCTGATGAGACAAGGACATCCCTACCGACCAAGCACGCACCTCTGCATTTTTTATTGTTTTTATTTATTCTTTATTGTCTTTTATTTTTTGGACCTTTATTTAACTAGGGAAGTCAGTTAAGAACAAATTCTTATTTACAATGATGGCCTACAAAAAGACAAAAGGCCTCCTGCGGGGACGGGGGCTGGGATTAAATAAATAGAAATTAAATAGAAATATAGGACAAAACACACATCTCGACAGAGAGACAACACAACACCACATAAAGAGACCTAAAGATTACAGCATAGCATGGCAGCAACACATGACAACACAGCATGGTAGCAACACAACATAACAACAACATGGTAGCAACACAGCATGGTAGCAGCACAAAACAGGGTACAAACATTGTTGGGCACAGACAACAGCACAAAGGGCAAGAAGGTAGAGACAACAATACATTATGCAAAGCAGCCACAACTGTCAGTAAAGAGTGTCCATGATTGAGTCTTTGAATGAAGAGATGGAGATAAAACTGTCCAGTTTGAGTGTTTGTTGCAGCTCGCTCCAGTCATCTGGCTGCAGTGAACTGAAAAGAGGAAAAGGGATATGTGTGCTTATGGGACCTTTAACAGAATGTGACTGGCAGAACGGGTGTTGTATGTGGAGGATGAGGGCTACAGTAGATTTAACCAGGTGAGTTGACTGAGAATAAATTCTCATTTGCAGCAACGACCTGGAGAAAGTTACAAAACATAGTCCTAGTTACATAGAAGCAAAAAGAACACAAACAAAAATACGTGAGATCAATCATAAAAAACAAACACATTCTTCCTTTAAAAAGGTCCTCAGATAGCCGTCTGATAGCTGTCTGAACTGCTTCAGATGCACCAGTTCATTCCATTTCAGGGAATTATGTAGACCATTGCACAAGCAAGCTGCAAAATAGCTAAAGGCAAATTTACCTAACCGTCGAGATCAAAGGGACCTTTAGAGTTAACCATTCCTGAGATGGTGTCTGAAAGCTTGTATCTCTGTAGGTTCCCAGATAAGTGAGTTACGGTGGTAGTTTACGCAAGAGGGCTTTATAGACAAAAAAGATTGGAATGCATAGATCTGCAAGACATCAGAGAGGGCCAGCCTACTTTCTCATAAAGAGTACAGTGATGTATGCTGAACCTATCACCTGTATGAAAAACAGCATCTAGTGGCTTCAACACAGTGGTAACCATAGCCACACGAAACATGGGGTCAACGTTTCTGTTTGGTATTTCTAATACATGCAAAAGGACAGTGATCACTGATGTCATTAGCAAAGACACCATGTGATACTTGTTGGGGCTATTAGGTCAATCAGCAAGGAGCTTGCTGGGTTTGTCACTTTAATCTGTGTATGTTTGGATATAAATTGAGTCAAGTTAAAATCAAGATAAATATTATTCTATTGACCAGAGGTTGGGTTAAAATAATCCAGGTTAAGATCACCTAAAATATCAAATTCGGATGACAGAAAAGGTTTTACAAAGATAGTACCAACAGCATCCGACAGTACAGCAGGAGGCGATAAGTATCTGCTACATACAAGTGCAGCTCACATCTATAACCAAACATTTAAACTTTTTGAGAATAGTGACACTGACTTGTGGAACATATGGCCAACGCTCCCCCATTTTCTGTCTATTGTCTATCACACCTGAAAATGCTGTAATTAGCCATTTCAATGTCCTTATCCATAATCAAGCCATTTAACCAGATCTCTATGAGAACCAGAATGCCTCTATGAGAACCAGAATGCCTCTATGAGAACCAGAAAGTCTCTATGAGAACCAGAATGCCTCTATGAGAACCAGAATGTCTCTATGAGAACCAGAATGTCTCTATGAGAACCAGAATGTCTCTATGAGAACCAGAATGCCTCTATGAGAACCAGAATGTCTCTATGAGAACCAGAATGTCTCTATGAGAACCAGAATGTCCTGCATCCAGATGGTTCATCTTTGACATCAAGCTTCGCACGTTTATGTTCCACAATCCAAGCCCTCTACGTACTTTGAAAACTACAGGGGTATCCATATACTGTAGGTATATGAAATAATAGAACTGTGTGAGCTGACCACAGTGGGCCTCTCATTTGGGCTAACAGAAAAATGCTAACAGTTCAACTTTCTTGGTGTAAGATTACTACTGACAATAACCCTGGGAATATGGATGAACATGTCACGTGAACATGTCACATGACTCTAATTTCATTGCTTTACCGTCCATCTCCAACTCCAAAAATGAGTCAGACAGGCTCATACTCACTCGGGTCAGGATCATCGGCCGCGGCTGCAATTAACAAACCGCGACACGAGTCAAGTTTTGCTGGCGTCAGCCAGGCAGACTAGCTAGACAGGGCTAGCACGCACGTTCTGGAGGATCAGTATCAGTTCAGTCAGCACACAGTCAAATCCAGCCAGGAAAAGAGTTGCATAACACCGCATACCTGAAATAAAATACTTCAAACACTGTAGCACTGAGTCACCGCCCAGTTTTTAATTCCTGATTCCTGACCAATAGGGGAGGGTGGTTGATGACATTTCACGTCATTCCCTAGAGAGTGTATTTCAGATCAGTATGCCAGGCCCCCTACTGGGGCCGAGGGAGGAGAAGGGCTAAAAGCCATTACGAGTGAACTACACTTAAAAGTCTCCACAGTAACAAGGCTACCTCATCACGCTGTCAAATAGAGAGACACTGACAGGTCAGCGGAGAAGTCTGCTATTCAGATTAGGTGTGTTTGTGTGTGTATGTGTATGTGTATGTGTGTGTGCGTGTGTGTGTGCCAGTGCACACTCTCAGTTCCGTGTGAGGCCAAACTGTATAGCTGACGAGTGGTTAATGTTCTCTCTCTTCATTGCCGCTGCTGGACTTATTTACTTCCTAATTGGTGTATATGGAACTGGAACTGTCAGAGACTCCCCCTACATACCCCTCTCTGTCTGCCTCTCTGGCTGCACTCTTGCTGTGCCTCTCTTCTCTGGAAGCCCAGGGGATGGAGCTGATGCGGTAATCTCTTCTCCATTACAGACACCCTGGTTCAAATCCAGGCTGTATCACAACCAACTGTGATTGGGAGTCCCATAGGGTGGTGCACAATTGGCTGGTGTAGGCTGTTATTGTAAATAAGAATGTGTTCTGAACTGACTTGCCTGGTTAAATAAAAATGTTTTAAAGTATCTGGAAGCCCAGGGCTGGGGCTGATGCTGTTACAGTACTACTCTCTTCTTCCATCCCAATATTCACTCATTATGATGCTCTAGGGGTATGCTCTGTGTTCTGTGTTGTGTGTGTGTGTTTACTCATTAGCACAGTAAGTGTAGGTTAGGTGCATTTGCTGTAGGGGTAAGCATCAGCAAGTCCCCATGATTTTCTTTCATTATCTCCTTATGAGGAAAAACCTGCTTTGCGTGTGTCAGTGTGTGTGTCCATGTTTGTGTGTGCATGTGTTTGAGTGATGGCGAGAAAAGACATTTGGCTCATTAGCAGCATGGAGAGGTAAAGATGTGTTCTATACGGTTAGCAGCTGCAGCATGGAGAGGTAAAGACGTGTTCTGTACAGTTAGCAGCTGCAGCATGGAGAGGTATGGAGAGGTAAAGACGTGTTCTGTACAGTTAGCAGCTGCAGCATGGAGAGGTATGGAGAGGTAAAGACGTGTTCTGTACAGTTAGCAGCTGCAGCATGGAGAGGTATGGAGAGGTAAAGACGTGTTCTGTACAGTTAGCAGCTGCAGCATGGAGAGGTATGGAGAGGTAAAGACGTGTTCTGTACAGTTAGCAGCTGCAGCATGGAGAGGTATGGAGAGGTAAAGATGTGTTCTATACAGTTAGCAGCCGCAGCATGGAGAGGTATGGAGAGGTAAAGATGTGTTCTATACAGTTAGCAGCCGCAGCATGGAGAGGTATGGAGAGGTAAAGATGTGTTCTATACAGTTAGCAGCCGCAGCATGGAGAGGTATGGAGAGGTAAAGATGTGTTCTATACAGTTAGCAGCCGCAGCATGGAGAGGTATGGAGAGGTAAAGATGTGTTCTATACAGTTAGCAGCCGCAGCATGGAGAGGTATGGAGAGGTAAAGATGTGTTCTATACAGTTAGCAGCCGCAGCATGGAGAGGTATGGAGAGGTAAAGATGTGTTCTATACAGTTAGCAGCCGCAGCATGGAGAGGTAAAGCCATTGTACCTGACTATGATAGCGGCTTAGCATTCAACGTTAATCTTTGTTTCGTTTTGTTTTTAAGGTAGGCTACATCTATCTATATAACGCAAGGTTATTGTGAGAATTTGGATCGGAGATCAGCCTGTTGACAAACATACTGGCATTCTGAGGAGGCAACTCTCACACTGGTCTTTATCCTAGAGTAACACTGCCATCTGCTGGTACAAGCTAGTTTTACACACACACACACACACAGTAGCACAAGTAACACATTCCATGGAAGGCCGATTGTCTGTGGGTTTTCTCTCCTCACTTGTATTTGATTGATTAATGAAGGTCACGGATTAGTAAGGGACTCCCCTCGTCTGTTTGTTTAGGTCTTAATTGAAAGGATAAAACCAAAAATATCTCTGTGGAATATCTTTGAAACCCCTGCTGTAGTGAGTGACACATGGCATTTAATGTCATCTGTGATGTCCCTGGGGTGAGCAGTTTGTCTGGCAGAGTAACAGTGGCTCAGTGAAGGTCTGTGACTCTGTGGAGGCGGACAGCTGCCTGTGAGGTCTGTGACTCTGTGGAGGCGGACAGCTGCCTGTGAGGTCTGTGACTCTGTGGAGGCGGACAGCTGCCTGTGAGGTCTGTGACTCTGTGGAGGCGGACAGCTGCCTGTGAGGTCTGTGACTCTGTGGAGGCGGACAGCTGCCTGTGAGGTCTGTGACTCTGTGGAGGCGGACAGCTGCCTGTGAGGTCTGTGACTCTGTGGAGGCGGACAGCTGCCTGTGAGGTCTGTGACTCTGTGGAGGCGGACAGCTGCCTGTGAGGTCTGTGTTCTAGATGGACAGCTGCCTGTGAGGTCTGTGACTCTGTGGAGGCGGACAGCTGCCTGTGAGGTCTGTGACTCTGTGGAGGCGGACAGCTGCCTGTGAGGTCTGTGACTCTGTGGAGGCGGACAGCTGCCTGTGAGGTCTGTGTTCTAGATGGACAGCTGCCTGTGAGGTCTGTGACTCTGTGGAGGTGGACAGCTGCCTGTGAGGTCTGTGACTCTGTGGAGGCGGACAGCTGCCTGTGAGGTCTGTGTTCTAGATGGGCAGCTGCCTGTGAGGTCTGTGTTCTAGATGGGCAACTGCCTGTGAGGTCTGTGTTCTAGATGGACAGCACAGAAAAAGGAAAATAAACATGTCTGCACTAATTCAGTCCTATCAGAGACTAACGACCCGTTTACATTAGGAAGCTGCATCATGCGGTGACACATCGGATGCCATTCACATTCAATGGAAGGTGAGAGAAGCGGAGTGGGCGGTGGACCGTGGGCGGTGGACCGTGGGCAGTGGACTGTGGGCGATGGACCGTGGGCGGTGGACCGTGGGCGGTGGACCGTGGGCGGTGGACCGTGGGCGGTGGGCCGTGCGGTGGACCGTGGGCGGTGGACCGTGGGCGATGGACCGTGGGCGGTGGACCGTGGGCGGTGGACCGTGGGCGGTGGACCGTGGGCAATGCGAGCATGGGGGAGGGAGCTGAACAGGGCGGGACAAAATTTGGGGAAAGCGGAAATGTACTCAAATCCTCTGCGATATCGTGACGCGAGTGACCAATTGAAGCTTACCATAGCTTCCAACCCCTGGATTGGCTAACAATGACTGTTGATATGTACCGCTACCTAGCATGCTTGCTAGATTCTTAGCACCCACATGAGTGCGAGGCTAGTGTGGCGAGTGGTGCTTGTATACTATAAATCCTTTGTAAAAGGCCTAGATTCAATCCGTATCACGGAAGATCCGTGGTAATGTGCGATTGAAATGTAAAGGCAATGTTTGCAGAGACTGCGTTTACGGTAAACACTATGCCGGCTTATTTGGAAATGACCTTTACATTTCAATCTCGCTATAACGCAGATCTTCCGCCATGTGGATTGACTCTGTCCATAATAGTGTACAGAGGCTAATATACATCTTTTGAATCGTGACATAATAAACTTCTACACACACCAGTTTCAAAGTCTCCTGTTTATTTAGAAGCAATTGTTTGATTTGTAAATGGTTAACATAAAAGTCCATTTGACAGTAGGAATATTACAGGCAGGTACAGCTGTTTTCATCTGATTGTAATGTAGAAGTACAGTCTCACAACAGTCAGTCCTGTTGACACAGTACAGCACACAGCTTTGTCCAATGAGAGACGAACGTGAACCACCCAACCAATGAAAAGTTACATTGCTTTTTAAAGTAGACCAATTAGCTTATATATACCATCCAGAAGAACCAATAAATTCACATATTCCAACACAATCATTGGACTATTGGCCCATGCATATACTGTATATTGTAAAAATATAGCATTTTTAATAAATACTAAATATATTTAAGAGCAAATGTCAGACCATACCAGATATATTTTCCACAATACTGTATATGTATGTACAGTTAGGTTTCCATATTGACCTTTAACCAGTTGAGGTCAGTCTTCAGCTCCTAGGCCTGCCTTGTGATAAACAGGTGAGAAAGAGAGACAGCACCACTCCACCTGGTGAGTACATCACCTCTCCTTTGGGACCTCTTCATTTTCTGATAGGATAGATAGTATATTCTCATGTCATTTCTCTGCACCAGTGCCCTATTGTTCAATATAGAGAGAAAATTGGGGTGGAAGAGAGAGGCACAATCCCCCTATGAACAACATTTCTACTTTTCTAGCAGTGAAACCTGCATTTGTGTCCACATGGGAGAAGGAGCTGTGTAACATCACTGACTGTAGAGAACATGTTACTAGTCTGGCCAGTAATGGAGAGATCTCTACTGTGTTGCTTCCTGTGCTAAGTGCTGTGATGTTGTTCCTTAGGAGGCCTGCTGAATGCTATCTGGATTCTGGAATGTAAAACTGACATTCTTTGTGCATTTTGTTGCGATTTTGGTTGCATACATTATTTGATTTGTAATCTATAAAGCAGGCAGACAAAGGGAATGATACATTACAGTGGAAGAGAGTGTGTGTGTGTGTGTGTGTGTGTGTGTGTGTGTGTGTGTGTGTGTGTGTGTGTGTGTGTGTGTGTGTGTGTGTGTGTGTGTGTGTGTGTGTGTGTGTGTGTGTGTGTGTGTGTGTGTGTGTGTGCGTGTGCGTGTGTGTGTGTGCGCGTGCCACCTGGTCTCAGAGCATTTTGTATTATTCTGCATGTAAATCCAAGACACCCAATTTAGTATGATATGATTACGTAAAACAGAAGGTTACTTAAGGCAAAAACGAAAGGAGGGTGGTTGGTTGGGGTGGATGTAGAACGCAAACATCTAGGGGTGGATGGGTGGATGTAGAACGCAAACATCTAGGGGTGGATGGGTGGATGTAGAACGCAAACATCTAGGGGTAGATGGGTGGATGTAGAACACAAACATCTAGGGGTGGATGGGTGAGTGTATAACACAAACGTCTGGCAATCCAAAGGTTGCGAGTTTGAATTTCATTGCTGTAAACTTTTAGCTAATTAGCAACTTTTCAACTACTTACAAATATTTTGCAACTATTTAGCATGTTATCTAACCCTTGCCCTAACCCTAACCTTAACCCTTTTAACTAACCCTTTACCTAACCTTAACCCTTTTAACTAACCCTTTACCTAACCTTAACCCTTTTAGCTCACCCTTCCTCTAACCCTAACCTTAACCCTTTAAACTTAACCCTAACCCTGGCATTCCGAGTGGCGCAGCGGCCTAAGGCATCACGACAGCCCCAGGTAGTGTGTCACAGCTGGCCTTGACTGGGAGACCCATGAGGCGGCGCACAATTGTCCCAGCGTCGTCCGGGTTAAGGGAAGGTGGTGGACTGGGAGCCTGCAAGTTGACTTCGGTCGTCAGTTGGACGGTGTTTCCTCTGACACACATTGGTGTGGCTGTCTTCCGGGTAAAGCAAGCAGTGTGTCAAGAAGCAGTGCGGCTTAGCAGGGTCGTGTTTTGGAGGACGCATGGCTCTCGACCTACGCCTCTCCCAAGTCCGTAGGGGAGTTTCAGAGATGAGACAAGACTGTAACCACCAATTGGGGAGAAAAAGGGGTAAAAGTACTAAATAAAATAATAATAATTAACCCTAACCACTAGCCTAGCTAACTTTAGCGCGCTAGCTAACATTAGCCACCAGCTAGAATTCGTTACATATCATACGTTTAGCAAATTCATTAAATATTGTTTGTTATGAAAATTCGTAACATATAATATGAATTGTAATCCGTAATATATCATACGAAATGGGTGATGGATAACCACATTTGAATACATACCATACAAAACGTAACATGGAATGTCTAGGATTTACTGTACGTACAGAAACATATGAAATGCTCTGAGACCAGGCTAGTGCATGAGAGCGAGAAAGAGAAAAAGAGCTGTAGATAGTTGAGAAGAGTAGTAAGTGGAGAGTTACTACATCATACTGCAGTTTAGTAGCTTCGGAAGATTCTGCCTTTTGTTATTATATTGCTGCATGCTGCATCCTACTATACACCCTTCATATTGGAAGACCTCCCAGTGAGTCAATCGTTAAGTCATACTGATGAAAACAAACCAAGCATGGATATGATATGTACAGTGTGAATATCAATCAAACAAGGTGAAACAAAGTGCAACGCAAAATAAATATACTTTGTGTGTCTGATAAAACATTATTATAACATTGACTTTATGGTTTAATAAATGGCTTATGTCCAAATATAAAATAATAGTAATGTCATCATTGGAATAAAAAGGAAGAAAAACCATATTATTGATAATAATATGACAGATTTTGAAGGTAGATCATGTGCTTAAGAAGATTTTTGCCTGAAGAGCATTTTTTTTTGGAAAGCATCAATCCATCATCCTTCTGTTGTCTTTCTGCACTCTTCATGGATCACCTGTCGATCCCCACTGTCGCCACGGCTACAGGTTCTTTGATTGACACACACAGGTCCCTCTCTGATTGGCTGGCTGCCAAACGGTTGATACATAACTCCAGAGTCCCGCCCACGGAATATTGGCAGAAATGTGAATAATGTGTGTTATTCTGGTTCCTTGCAGCACAGGTCCAGTAGGCCTGTGAGCTGAGTGGTGGTGAATACAGCCTTTGTCTGTCCTCCACGGGGGTCTAGGGTAGGGTTGGGCCTGGCGAATGGGATCCGGGCTATGGTGGGTCTAGGGTAGGGTTGGGCCTGGCGAATGGGATCCAGGCTATGGTGGGTCTAGGGTAGGGTTGGGTCTGGGCTACGGTGGGTCTAGGGTAGAGTTGGGTCTGGGCTACGGTGGGTCTAGGGTAGGGTTGGGTCTGGCGAATGGGGTCCGGGCTACGGTGGGTCTAGGGTAGGGTTGGGTCTGGCGAATGGGGCCCGGGCTACGGTGGGTCTAGGGTAGGGTTGGGTCTGGCGAATGGGGTCTGGGCTATGGTGGGTCTAGGGTGGGAGAGTTCTCTGTTGGGGTGGGGGTTAGAGAGGGGCTTCTGGAGAGGACTCAGAGGAGAGAGGCGGTGGTGGTGGTGATAATGGTGGCTGAGGTGGTGGTGGAGGAGAGGTTAGAGGCCTGGGTGGTGGAGTCAGAATGGGTCTTCAGAAGGTCAACTAGCTCACTGTGGGAGGCCGCTACCGCAACCGAAAGAGCACTCTGACCATCCTAAAGACAATGAGAGAGAGAGAGAGAGAGAGAGAGAGAGAGAGGTGGGTGAGAGGGGTAGAGAGAATGTTTCTTCACTCATGGAGTAAATAAAAACGTTGTGGGTTCAATCATGTTTGAAGAGTGAATAGTGCCCTCGCCACAAGCCAGAGGACGTGTCGTGTACTTTAGACCCCTTCCCCTCAGAAACATGAGGGCCAGCGCCCTGACAAGGATGAGTCAGGAAATTTCTGGTTGCGACAACCAATCATATCGCAGTCTGCAACCAAGAAGTAACCAATAATTGCACTCGCCAACCAATCTGAGTTGCCTGTGCAACCAACAAGTAGCCAATAATTGATCAATGTGGATAGGGCTATGGCGGGACCTTCAAACTCTAGTCAAGAGGACCACGAAAAATATACACTGCTCAAAAAAATAAAGGGAACTCACATCCTAGATCTGAATGAATGAAATATTCTTATTAAATACTTTTTTCTTTACATAGTTGAATGTGCTGACAACAAAATCACACAAAAATTATCAATGGAAATCAAATTTATCAACCCATGGAGGTCTAGATTTGGAGTCACACTAAAAATTAAAGTGGAAAACCACACAACAGGCTGATCCAACTTTGATGTAAAGTCCTTAAAACAAGTCAAAATGAGGCTTGGTAGTGTGTGTGGCTTCCACGTGCCTGTATGACCTCCCTACAATGCCTGGGCATGCTCCTGATGAGGTGGTGGATGGTCTCCTGAGGGATCTCCTCTCAGACCTGGACTAAAGCATCCGCCAACTCCTGGTGGATGGAACGAGACACTATGTCACAGATGTGCTCAATTGGATTCAGGTCTGGGGAATGGGCGGGCCAGTCCATAGCATCAATGCCTTCCTCTTGCAGGAACTGCTGACACACTCCAGCCACATGAGGTCTAGCATTGTCTTGCATTAGGAGGAACCCAAGGCCAACCGCACCAGCATATGGTCTCACAAGAGGTCTGAGGATCTCATCTCGGTACCTAATGGCAGTCAGGCTACCTCTGGCGAGCACATGGAGGGCTGTGCCCACCGCCAAATCGGTCATGCTGGAGGATGTTGCAGGCAGCAGAACATTCTCCACGGCGTCTCCAGACTCTGTCACGTCTGTCACATGTGCTCAGTGTGAACCTGCTTTCATCTGTGAAGAGCACAGGGTGCCAGTGGCGAATTTGCCAATCTTGGTGTTCTCTGGCAAATGCCAAATGTCCTGCACGGTGTTGGGCTGTAAGCACAACCCCCACCTGTGGACATCGGGCCCTCATACCACCCTCATGGAGTCTGTTTCTGACCGTTTGAGCAGACACATGCACATTTGTGGCCTGCTGGAGGTCATTTTGCAGGGCTCTGGCAGTGCTCCTCCTGCTCCTCCTTGCACAAAGGCGGAGGTAGCTGTCCTGCTGCTGGGTTGTTGCCCTCCTACGGCCTCCTCCACGTCTCATGATGTACTGGCCTGTCTCCTAGTAGCGCCTCCATGCTCTGGACACTACGCTGACAGACACAGCAAACCTTCTTGCCACAGCTCGCATTGATGTGCCATCCTGGATGAGCTGCACTACCTGAGCCACTTGTGTGGGTTGTAGACTCCGTCTCATGCTACCACTAGAGTGAAAGCACCACCAGCATTCAAAAGTGACCAAAACATCAGCCAGGAAGCATAGGAACTGAGAAGTGGTCGGTCTGTGGTCACCACCTGCAGAATCACTCCTTTATTGGGAGTGTCTTGCTAATTGCCTATAATTTCCACTTGTTGTCTATTCCATTTGCACAACAGCATGTGGAATTTATTGTCAATCAGTGTTGCTTCCTAAGTGGACAGTTTGATTTCACAGAAGTGTGATTGACTTGGAGTTACATTGTGTTGTTTAAGTGTTCCCTTTATTTTTTGAGCAGTGTATTTCCTCTTAGGTCATTTTGTTTGCCAGTTATCTTTATTTTCTGAAGTAACGTTAGCTACAATGTTTTGCTTCTGCTATTTTCATTGATCAGAGATCAGAATATCTAGCAGGTAATATCAGTGTATTAGGCTTCAGTAATATGTTAGCTCGGTTAACAAGATTTACAGTGCTACTGTAACGTTAACGCTATCTAACGCGTTAGTCAACGGGTGATCGAAGTAACGTAATGTTAGTTAGCTTAACGTCTGTTAACCCCACTTACCATACTAAACTTATTTTCTTACTGCCGGAGCTAGCTATCTAAACAAAGTGTGGTTTTTATAGCTTGTAGTTGTGCTTTGTCACTCAGCGTCAGCAAACCTCTCCTTTTCTCTTTTTATGAATTGAGCTAATTGGACTAGACATAGCTCTAGGGCAAACACTGTCTTGATATCAAATAGGCTAGGGACGGGTCATCATGTTAATTATGAATTAAAAGGCACGGACGATATCCTATTCTCTTGCTTATGCTGGTGTGTCTGTGGTTAGAAATGTCCTTTAGCAAGTAGCTGTCCACCACACCTGAGCTCGCCAGTCCATCAGTCAGTCCCCTGTCCTACATTCCTGTACGGGCTACTCCACCACCTGGGCCTCTGTCCTCCACACCTGAGCTCGCCAGTCCATCAGTCAGTCCATCAGTCAGTCCCCTGGCTAATGTTAGTCCATCAGTCAGTCCCCTGGCTAACGTTAGTCCATCAGTCAGTCCCCTGTCTAACGTTAGTCCATCAGTCAGTCCCCTGGCTAACGTTAGTCCATCAGTCAGTCCCCTGTCTAACGTTAGTCCATCAGTCAGTCCCCTGTCTAACGTTAGTCCATCAGTCAGTCCCCTGGCTAACGTTAGTCCATCAGTCAGTCCCCTGGCTAACGTTAGTCCATCAGTCAGTCCCCTGTCTAACGTTAGTCCATCAGTCAGTCCCCTGTCTAACGTTAGTCCATCAGTCAGTCCCCTATCTAACGTTAGTCCATCAGTCAGTCCCCTGTCTAACGTTAGTCCATGGACCATATATGTTCTTTTTAAAGTCTGATTTGGCTCCGGCAGTCAAAACAGCCAAATACTCATGTAAAGTATTGGGATAGTGAAATGTTTGTACTCCAGCACTTTGGCTTTGAAATTATACAAAGTACAGACTGTCAGCTTTAATTTGAGGGTATTTTCATCCATGTTACACCACTTTTTATTACAGCACGTTTTGTACATAGTCCCCCAATTTAAGAGGAAACAAAAGTATTGGCATAAATTCACTTCACTGTGTATTAAAGTAGCCAGAAGTTTAGTATTTGGTCCCATATTCCTAGAACACAATGATCACATCACGCTTGTGACTTTTCCTGTTTGTTTTGGTTGTGTTTCAGATTATTTTGTGCCCAATAAAAATGACTGATAAATAATGTATTGTGTCATTTTGGAGTCACTTATTGTAAATGAGAATAAAATATGTTTCTAAACACTTCTACATGAATGTGAATGCTTCCAGGATTATGGATAGTCCTGATGAATTGTAAATAATGATGAGTGAGAAAGTTAGGTGCACAAATATCATACCCCCAAGACATGCTGTATGACACAAGGGCTATGTTGAGAGGTATCTTGCATAAAAGCATTTCATTGCATTGTTTACACCCCCCTGTATTCTGTATATATGATTAATAATATTGGGTTTGATTTAATTTGACTCGATTTTTAACAGTAAGGATGCTTGCCATTTCAGGAGACATGTTCATGCAGAATGCAGAATTCTCTACACTTGTTAATTCCTGGTGTTGCAACCTCGACTGATGAGCTATATCCTGCCAGCGTCCTGACAACGGTGAGTCAAGGAAATTTCTGGTTGCGACAACCAATCATATCATGAAGAAAATAACCCATAGTGAGATAATGTGGGACCAATGGGTGAGAGCAGAATAATACCATCTCTGGCCATGAGAGAGGATCGTAGAAAGAGGTATCCTCGGATTAGAAGTGAATTGTTTAACCTGTCTGTCTTAGCCACAGCCCAGCCCACACAGCTCTGTCTGGGTTTCCAGGGTCTACTTTAGCCCCCTGTCTGACTGCCCTGGAGGCCTTAAAGAAGGTCTGATTCTAGCCATAGCTCCACTCCGAGCCATTCACACACAGACACCTCTACACATCCAGTACAGTATAATACCTTCTAAGAGGGATTCATTACTGTGTCAAACCCAGACAGACAGCTCCACAAAACAGTTATTAACCTAGCAGCTAATTCCTGCCTTATCTGTCTGCCATTCTGCTATCACTCTGTGGAGGAAAGATAGGACAGTGTGTTTCTGGTCAACTCCCGGCCGCTGTGCGGCTAGGGGATGTGACATCCTCTGAATGCTCATTCATGAGCCTGTGTGATCATTCATCATGTCAATGAACATGAGGAAATTATGCACTTCACTGTTTAGCCAGATAGTGGCACTGTTGGGTTGTTTTGACATTCAATGTTTGGGAAGTTCAAAGTGTATGTCTGTGCATGTGTGTGTGAGCGTCCAAGTGTGTGTGTGCATGCTTGTGTGTGTTCACATTAGTGTGTGTTATGCGTGTGTGTGATATGCATGTGTGTGTACCTACCTTGTCTGTGAGGCTGGTGTCACAGTGGTCAGACTCGAGTAGTATCCGAGCGATCTCCACGTGACTGTGCTCACACGCACATATGAGTGCAGTCGAACCGTCTTTGTCCTGAATGTTGAGGTCAGCCTGGCAGCTCAGCAGCAACCGCACCATGGCTGTGCGACCATGGCTGACGGCCAGCATGAGGGCCGTCTGCCCTGCCTAGAAAACAGGAGAGGAAGAGAGAGAGGAAGAGAAAAGAGGAGAGGAATGAAATGTGAGAGGGGGAAACTACAGGATACAGTGCCTTCGGAAGTATTCAGGGAGAAGGGCCTTGGTCAGGGAGGTGACCAATGACCTGATATCACTCTGATAGAGTTCCAGAGTTCCTCTGTGGAGATGAGAGAACCTTCCAGAAGGACAACCATCTCTGCAGCACTCCACCAATCAGGCCTTTTTGGTAGAATGGCCAGATGGAAGCCACTCCTCAGTAAAAGGCACATGACAGCCCGTTTGAAGTTTGCCAAAAGGCATCTAAAGGACCATGAGAAAAAAGGCACCAACCCTACAGTGAAGCATGGTGGTGGCAGAATCATGCTGTGGCGATGTTTTTCAGCAACAGGGACTGGGAGACTAGTCAGGATTGATGGAAAGATGAACGGAGCAAAGTACAGAGACATCCTTGATGAAAACCTGCTCCACAGCGCTCAGGACCTCAGACTGGGGTGAAGGTTCACCTTCCAACAGGACAACGACCCAAAGCACACAGCCAAGACAACACAGGAGTGGCTTCAGAACAAGTCTCTGAATGTCCTTGAGTGGCCCAGCCAGAGCCCGTGCTTGAACCCCATCAAACATCTCTGGAGAGACCTGAAAATAGCTGTGTTGAGACACGCCCCATCCAACCTGACAGAGCTTGAAAGGATCTGCAGAGAAGAAGGGTAGAAACTCCCCAAATACAGGTGTGCCAAGCTTGTAGTGTCACACCCAAGAAGACTCGAGGCTGTAATCGCTGCCAAAGGTGCTTCAACAAAGTACTGAGTAAAGGGTCTGAATACTTTTGCTTTGTCATTATTTGGTATTGTGTGTAGATTGATGATGAAAAAAACAACAATTTAATCCATTTTAGAATAAGGCTGTAATGTAACAAAATGTGGAAAAAGTCAAGGGGTCTGAATACTTTCCCGAATGCACTGTGTATTTGTAGTGGGTCAAGTACAGGCAAGTACAGTGGTCCTGAGTGACTAGCTGAGTCAGTGAGTATTGCCTATAGGTCACTGTGTGTACAGGTGTGTGATTGTCTGAAAATGACTGAGTGTATGTCTATACAATGGGTGTGTGTACAGTAGGGTTTAATACTGGTGACCGTTATCCCGGGACTTCCTGACAAAGCTCCTTCCCGTTTTCCGTAGACCAATTAAATAAAATAAAAATATATGCAGCACTAATACAAAAACACAAAATATGGAAATGCAAACAGTTGCATACATGAACTGGACACATCAACTCACTTAATTCATAGTCTACATTAAACTAGTAATCACAACGCTAGCAGCCTACCATATTTAGCCTACTCAATGTAAAGTCCCCAATAGAAAACATCACTTACTTGCATTACTTCTATAAATTGTATTGCTGACTATCATGTGTAGGCTACACGCAACTTCTCGACAGTTACTGAAGGCAATCTCCCTCTGACATTCACAAATCTCCAAACTATCTTTGTAAGCACTGGCAGAAACTCAAAATATAAACTGCAGCTACTCAATTTGAACAAAATGACTGGTAGGCTATTACAATGTGTCCACAAGCGCACCCGAGGAAATAGACATTTGTAACATTGTTCCATAATGTTACAGTAACAAAAGCTAATGCAGACGCCTGACATATATTCTCAGGGATAACTCCAGGGTGCTGAAGCTATCCATGGCGCTGAAGCTATCCATGGTCCTGAAGCTATCCAGGGTGCTGAAGCTATCCAGGGTGCTGAAGCTATCCATGGCGCTGAAGCTATCCATGGCGCTGAAGCTATCCAGGGTGCTGAAGCTATCCATGGCGCTGAAGCTATCCTGGGTGCTGAAGCTATCCATGGCGCTGAAGCTATCCATGGTGCTGAAGCTATCCATGGTGATGAAGCTATCCATGGTGATGAAGCTATCCATGGTGCTGAAGCTATCCATGGTGCTGAAGCTATCCATGGTGCTGAAGCTATCCATGGTGATGAAGCTATCCATGGTGCTGAAGCTATCCATGGTGCTGAAGCTATCCATGGTGCTGAAGCTATCCATGGTGATGAAGCTATCCATGGTGATGAAGCTATCCAGGGTGCTGAAGCTATCCATGGTGCTGAAGCTATCCATGGTGATGAAGCTATCCATGGCGCTGAAGCTATCCATGGTGATGAAGCTATCCATGGTGCTGAAGCTATCCATGGCGCTGAAGCTATCCATGGTGCTGAAGCTCCAATACTAGGCCTATTTGCTTGTTTGTTTAGAGGAGAATCGGATTTGTTCCCTGTGACGAAGTCATCACAATAATCATGTTATCATAAAGTAAAAACAGTCACAACCTTCCAAAATCCCCCTAAATGCCAGGTGCAAGGGGAGAGAAACGGACAAACAAGCAGGCTGACATCTTTGAATGAAAGGTAAGCTAAAACAAATATACTTTTCACTAGGTTGTAGGCTAATAACCTCATCATGTTTTTGACCTACATTTGAACTAGGCTACATAACCAAATTGTGTGGTGACATTGACAGAACGTTGAGTTGATTAAATTGTGACCAATACTATAAGAATCCATTAGATTCCTGTCCATATTTCTCCATTTACAGTGGTAGAATCAGGTCAGATTCATTCTGCTAGCATTATATGCTTTTAAATAGCATTTTCAGCTTGAATGGGAATACTGGGATATTACCGGGATGGTTCCAATTTTCTCAGGAAAGCCCTAGTGATATATGGTGGATATACGATCTGTGACTGCATGCTAGAGTGAATATACAGTCTATGACTACATGCTAGAGTGAATATAGAGTCTGTGACTGCATGCTAGAGTGAATAAACAGTCTGTGACTGACTACATGCTAGAGTGAATATACAGTCTGTGACTGCATGCTAGAGTGAATATACAGTCTGTGACTGCATGCTAAAGTGAATATACAGTATGTGACTACATGCTAGAGTGAATATACAGTCTGTGACTGACTACATGCTAGAGTGAATATACAGTCTGTGACTGACTACATGCTAGAGTGAATATACAGTCTGTGACTGCATGCTAAAGTGAATATACAGTCTGTGACTGCATGCTAGAGTGAATATACAGTCTGTGACTGACTACATGCTAGAGTGAATATACAGTCTGTGACTGACTGCTAGAGTGAATATAGAGTCTGTGACTGACTACATGCTAGAGTGAATATACAGTCTGTGACTGCATGCTAGAGTGAATATACAGTCTGTGACTGCATGCTAGAGTGAATATACAGTCTGTGACTGCATGCTAAAGTGAATATACAGTATGTAACTGCATGCTAGAGTGAATATACAGTCTGTGACTGCATGCTAGAGTGAATATACAGACTGTGACTGACTGCATGCTAGAGTGAATATACAGTCTGTGACTGACTACATGCTAGAGTGAATATACAGTCTGTGACTGACTACATGCTAGAGTGAATATACAGTCTGTGACTGCATGCTAGAGTGAATATACAGTCTGTGACTGACTACATGCTAAAGTGAATATACAGTCTGTGACTACATGCTAGAGTGAATATACAGTCTGTGACTGCATGCTAGAGTGAATATACAGTCTGTGACTGACTACATGCTAGAGTGAATATACAGTCTGTGACTGACTACATGCTAGAGTGAATATACAGTCTGTGACTGCATGCTAGAGTGAATATACAGTCTGTGACTGACTACATGCTAAAGTGAATATACAGTCTGTGACTACATGCTAGAGTGAATATACAGTCTGTGACTGCATGCTAGAGTGAATATACAGTCTGTGACTGCATGCTAGAGTGAATATACAGTCTGTGACTGACTACATGCTAGAGTGAATATATAGTTTGTGACTACATGCTAGAGTGAATATACAGTCTGTGACAGCATGCTAGAGTGAATATACAGTCTGCGACTGACTGCATGCTAGAGTGAATATACAGTCTGTGACTGCATGCTAGAGTGAATATACAGTCTGTGACTGACGGCATGCTAGAGTGAATATACAGTCTGTGACTGCATGCTAGAGTGAATATACAGTCTGTGACTGCATGCTAGAGTGAATATACAGTCTGTGACTGACTACATGCTAGAGTGAATATACAGTCTGTGACTGCATGCTAGAGTGAAAATACAGTCTGTGACTGACTACATGCTAGAGTGAATATACAGTCTGTGACTGCATGCTAGAGTGAATATACAGTCTGTGACTGACTACATGCTAGAGTGAATATACAGTCTGTGACTGACTACATGCTAGAGTGAATATACAGTCTGTGACTGACTACATGCTAGAGTGAATATACAGTCTGTGACTGCATGCTAGAGTGAATATACAGTCTGTGACTGCATGCTAGAGTGAATATACAGTCTGTGACTGCATGCTAGAGTGAATATACAGTCTGTGACTGACTACATGCTAGAGTGAATATACAGTCTGTGACTGACTACATGCTAGAGTGAATATACAGTATGTGACTGCATGCTAGAGTGAATATACAGTCTGTGACTGACTACATGCTAGAGTGAATATACAGTCTGTGACTGACTACATGCTAGAGTGAATATACAGTCTGTGACTGACTGCTAGAGTGAATATAGAGTCTGTGACTGACTACATGCTAGAGTGAATATACAGTCTGTGACTGCATGCTAGAGTGAATATACAGTCTGTGACTGCATGCTAGAGTGAATATACAGTCTGTGACTGCATGCTAAAGTGAATATACAGTATGTAACTGCATGCTAGAGTGAATATACAGTCTGTGACTGCATGCTAGAGTGAATATACAGACTGTGACTGACTGCATGCTAGAGTGAATATACAGTCTGTGACTGACTACATGCTAGAGTGAATATACAGTCTGTGACTGACTACATGCTAGAGTGAATATACAGTCTGTGACTGCATGCTAGAGTGAATATACAGTCTGTGACTGACTACATGCTAAAGTGAATATACAGTCTGTGACTACATGCTAGAGTGAATATACAGTCTGTGACTGCATGCTAGAGTGAATATACAGTCTGTGACTGACTACATGCTAGAGTGAATATACAGTCTGTGACTGACTACATGCTAGAGTGAATATACAGTCTGTGACTGCATGCTAGAGTGAATATACAGTCTGTGACTGACTACATGCTAAAGTGAATATACAGTCTGTGACTACATGCTAGAGTGAATATACAGTCTGTGACTGCATGCTAGAGTGAATATACAGTCTGTGACTGCATGCTAGAGTGAATATACAGTCTGTGACTGACTACATGCTAGAGTGAATATATAGTTTGTGACTACATGCTAGAGTGAATATACAGTCTGTGACAGCATGCTAGAGTGAATATACAGTCTGCGACTGACTGCATGCTAGAGTGAATATACAGTCTGTGACTGCATGCTAGAGTGAATATACAGTCTGTGACTGACGGCATGCTAGAGTGAATATACAGTCTGTGACTGCATGCTAGAGTGAATATACAGTCTGTGACTGCATGCTAGAGTGAATATACAGTCTGCGACTGACTACATGCTAGAGTGAATATACAGTCTGTGACTGCATGCTAGAGTGAATATACAGTCTGTGACTGACTACATGCTAGAGTGAATATACAGTCTGTGACTGCATGCTAGAGTGAATATACAGTCTGTGACTGCATGCTAGAGTGAATATACAGTCTGTGACTGACTACATGCTAGAGTGAATATACAGTCTGTGACTGACTACATGCTAGAGTGAATATACAGTCTGTGACTGCATGCTAGAGTGAATATACAGTCTGTGACTGCATGCTAGAGTGAATATACAGTCTGTGACTGCATGCTAGAGTGAATATACAGTCTGTGACTGACTACATGCTAGAGTGAATATACAGTCTGTGACTGACTACATGCTAAAGTGAATATACAGTCTGTGACTGCATGCTAGAGTGAATATACAGTCTATGACTACATGCTAGAGTGAATATAGAGTCTGTGACTGCATGCTAGAGTGAATAAACAGTCTGTGACTGACTACATGCTAGAGTGAATATACAGTCTGTGACTGCATGCTAGAGTGAATATACAGTCTGTGACTGCATGCTAGAGTGAATATACAGTCTGTGACTGCATGCTAGAGTGAATATACAGTCTGTGACTGACTACATGCTAGAGTGAATATACAGTCTGTGACTGACTACATGCTAAAGTGAATATACAGTCTGTGACTGCATGCTAGAGTGAATATACAGTCTATGACTACATGCTAGAGTGAATATAGAGTCTGTGACTGCATGCTAGAGTGAATAAACAGTCTGTGACTGACTACATGCTAGAGTGAATATACAGTCTGTGACTGCATGCTAGAGTGAATATACAGTCTGTGACTGCATGCTAAAGTGAATATACAGTATGTGACTACATGCTAGAGTGAATATACAGTCTGTGACTGACTACATGCTAGAGTGAATATACAGTCTGTGACTGACTACATGCTAGAGTGAATATACAGTCTGTGACTGCATGCTAAAGTGAATATACAGTCTGTGACTGCATGCTAGAGTGAATATACAGTCTGTGACTGACTACATGCTAGAGTGAATATACAGTCTGTGACTGACTGCTAGAGTGAATATAGAGTCTGTGACTGACTACATGCTAGAGTGAATATACAGTCTGTGACTGCATGCTAGAGTGAATATACAGTCTGTGACTGCATGCTAGAGTGAATATACAGTCTGTGACTGCATGCTAAAGTGAATATACAGTATGTAACTGCATGCTAGAGTGAATATACAGTCTGTGACTGCATGCTAGAGTGAATATACAGACTGTGACTGACTGCATGCTAGAGTGAATATACAGTCTGTGACTGACTACATGCTAGAGTGAATATACAGTCTGTGACTGACTACATGCTAGAGTGAATATACAGTCTGTGACTGCATGCTAGAGTGAATATACAGTCTGTGACTGACTACATGCTAAAGTGAATATACAGTCTGTGACTACATGCTAGAGTGAATATACAGTCTGTGACTGCATGCTAGAGTGAATATACAGTCTGTGACTGACTACATGCTAGAGTGAATATACAGTCTGTGACTGACTACATGCTAGAGTGAATATACAGTCTGTGACTGACTACATGCTAAAGTGAATATACAGTCTGTGACTGACTACATGCTAAAGTGAATATACAGTCTGTGACTACATGCTAGAGTGAATATACAGTCTGTGACTGCATGCTAGAGTGAATATACAGTCTGTGACTGCATGCTAGAGTGAATATACAGTCTGTGACTGACTACATGCTAGAGTGAATATATAGTTTGTGACTACATGCTAGAGTGAATATACAGTCTGTGACAGCATGCTAGAGTGAATATACAGTCTGCGACTGACTGCATGCTAGAGTGAATATACAGTCTGTGACTGCATGCTAGAGTGAATATACAGTCTGTGACTGACGGCATGCTAGAGTGAATATACAGTCTGTGACTGCATGCTAGAGTGAATATACAGTCTGTGACTGCATGCTAGAGTGAATATACAGTCTGTGACTGACTACATGCTAGAGTGAATATACAGTCTGTGACTGCATGCTAGAGTGAATATACAGTCTGTGACTGACTACATGCTAGAGTGAATATACAGTCTGTGACTGCATGCTAGAGTGAATATACAGTCTGTGACTGACTACATGCTAGAGTGAATATACAGTCTGTGACTGACTACATGCTAGAGTGAATATACAGTCTGTGACTGACTACATGCTAGAGTGAATATACAGTCTGTGACTGCATGCTAGAGTGAATATACAGTCTGTGACTGCATGCTAGAGTGAATATACAGTCTGTGACTGCATGCTAGAGTGAATATACAGTCTGTGACTGACTACATGCTAGAGTGAATATACAGTCTGTGACTGACTACATGCTAGAGTGAATATACAGTATGTGACTACATGCTAGAGTGAATATACAGTCTGTGACTGACTACATGCTAGAGTGAATATACAGTCTGTGACTGACTACATGCTAGAGTGAATATACAGTCTGTGACTGCATGCTAAAGTGAATATACAGTCTGTGACTGCATGCTAGAGTGAATATACAGTCTGTGACTGACTACATGCTAGAGTGAATATACAGTCTGTGACTGACTGCTAGAGTGAATATAGAGTCTGTGACTGACTACATGCTAGAGTGAATATACAGTCTGTGACTGCATGCTAGAGTGAATATACAGTCTGTGACTGCATGCTAGAGTGAATATACAGTCTGTGACTGCATGCTAAAGTGAATATACAGTATGTAACTGCATGCTAGAGTGAATATACAGTCTGTGACTGCATGCTAGAGTGAATATACAGACTGTGACTGACTGCATGCTAGAGTGAATATACAGTCTGTGACTGACTACATGCTAGAGTGAATATACAGTCTGTGACTGACTACATGCTAGAGTGAATATACAGTCTGTGACTGACTACATGCTAGAGTGAATATACAGTCTGTGACTGCATGCTAGAGTGAATATACAGTCTGTGACTGCATGCTAGAGTGAATATACAGTCTGTGACTGCATGCTAGAGTGAATATACAGTCTGTGACTGACTACATGCTAGAGTGAATATACAGTCTGTGACTGACTACATGCTAGAGTGAATATACAGTATGTGACTACATGCTAGAGTGAATATACAGTCTGTGACTGACTACATGCTAGAGTGAATATACAGTCTGTGACTGACTACATGCTAGAGTGAATATACAGTCTGTGACTGCATGCTAAAGTGAATATACAGTCTGTGACTGCATGCTAGAGTGAATATACAGTCTGTGACTGACTACATGCTAGAGTGAATATACAGTCTGTGACTGACTGCTAGAGTGAATATAGAGTCTGTGACTGACTACATGCTAGAGTGAATATACAGTCTGTGACTGCATGCTAGAGTGAATATACAGTCTGTGACTGCATGCTAGAGTGAATATACAGTCTGTGACTGCATGCTAAAGTGAATATACAGTATGTAACTGCATGCTAGAGTGAATATACAGTCTGTGACTGCATGCTAGAGTGAATATACAGACTGTGACTGACTGCATGCTAGAGTGAATATACAGTCTGTGACTGACTACATGCTAGAGTGAATATACAGTCTGTGACTGACTACATGCTAGAGTGAATATACAGTCTGTGACTGCATGCTAGAGTGAATATACAGTCTGTGACTGACTACATGCTAAAGTGAATATACAGTCTGTGACTACATGCTAGAGTGAATATACAGTCTGTGACTGCATGCTAGAGTGAATATACAGTCTGTGACTGCATGCTAAAGTGAATATACAGTCTGTGACTACATGCTAGAGTGAATATACAGTCTGTGACTACATGCTAGAGTGAATATACAGTCTGTGACTGCATGCTAGAGTGAATATACAGTCTGTGACTGCATGCTAGAGTGAATATACAGTCTGTGACTACATGCTAGAGTGAATATACAGTATGTGACTGCATGCTAGAGTGAATATACAGTCTGTGACTGCATACCAGAGGGAATATACAATGAGTAGTGGTTCAGTGTTAGTGTGTGAGTGTACAATGAGATAGAGTACATGTTGTGTGTACCTGGCTGGCTCGGGCATTGACATCTCCCTGTCTCAGTAGCTGTAGAGCCACCTCCATGTCGTCTGATCCATCAGCAGCTGTCAGAGAGGCCAGCATCACCGCTGTGTAGCCTGCTTTGTTCTGGGTGTCCACCTCACACAGACCTACACACACGCACACACACACACGCACACACGCACACACACACACACACACACACACACACACACACACACACACACACACACACACACACACACACACACACACACACACACACACACACACACACACACACACACACACACACACACACACACACACACACACACACACACACACACACACACACACACACACACACACACACACACACAGACCATATATGGCATTGGGTCAGTGGTGTAAAATACTTGAGTAAAAATACTTTAAAGTACTACAGGGGTACCTGTACTTTACTTTACTATTTATATTTTACTTTTACTCCACTACATTCCTAAAGAAAATAATACATACATTTTCCCTGAAAACAAAAAGTGCTCAGTACATTTAGAATGCTTAGCAGGACAGGAAAATGGCACAATTCAAGCACATATCAAGAGAACATCCCTGGTCATCCCTACTGGCTCTGATCTGATGGACTCACTAAACAGAGAACATCCCTGGTCATCCCTACTGGCTCTGATCTGATGGACTCACTAAACAGAGAACATCCCTGGTCATCCCTACTGGCTCTGATCTGATGGACTCACTAAACAGAGAACATCCCTGGTCATCCCTACTGGCTCTGATCAGATGGACTCACTAAACAGAGAACATCCCTGGTCATCCCTACTGGCTCTGATCAGATGGACTCACTAAACAGAGAACATCCCTGGTCATCCCTACTGGCTCTGATCAGATGGACTCACTAAACAGAGAACATCCCTGGTCATCCCTACTGGCTCTGATCAGATGGACTCACTAAACAGAGAACATCCCTGGTCATCCCTACTGGCTCTGATCAGATGGACTCACTAAACAGAGAACATCCCTGGTCATCCCTACTGGCTCTGATCAGATGGACTCACTAAACAGAGAACATCCCTGGTCATCCCTACTGGCTCTGATCAGATGGACTCACTAAACAGAGAACATCCCTGGTCATCCCTACTGGCTCTGATCAGATGGACTCACTAAACAGAGAACATCCCTGGTCATCCCTACTGGCTCTGATCAGATGGACTCACTAAACAGAGAACATCCCTGGTCATCCCTACTGGCTCTGATCAGATGGACTCACTAAACAGAGAACATCCCTGGTCATCCCTACTGGCTCTGATCAGATGGACTCACTAAACACACATGCTTCATTTGTGAATTATGTCTGAGTGTTGGAGTGTGCTCCTGGCTATCCATACATTTAAGAAACGAGAAGATTGTGCAATCTGGTTTGCTTAATATAAAACATGTGAAATGATTTATACTTTTACTTTTGATATTTAAGTTTAATTTAGCAATTACATTCACTTTTGATACTTACGTAATATTTAACTGGGAGACTTTCACTTTTACTTGAGTCATTTTCTATTAAGACATCTTCACTTTTACTGAAGTGTGACAATTGAGTACTTTTTCCACCTCTGTATTCGAGACAAATCTGGCATTGACACACTCCAAGTCTTGTTCACTATTGGTTTCAGAACAAACGTGAGAAAGCCATAAATATTGTTTCAGTAAAAAAGGGTTAAGGTAGGGAGTAGGGACTGATAAAAAGGGGGTGTGAGATAGTGGAGAGTGAGAGGGTTGTAGAAAGGTGTAGAAACATATCATACCAGTGTGTTGTAAAAAGGTGGATGAATATCCCATACCAGTGTGTTGTAGAAAGGTGGATGAATATCCCATACCAGTGTGTTGTAGAAAGGTGGATGAATATCCCATTCCAGTGTGTTGTAGAAAGGTGGATGAATATCCCATACCAGTGTGTTGTAGAGAGGTGGATGAATATCCCATACCAGTGTCCAGCAGCAGTTTGACCACAGGGAAGTTGGAGTGGGACACGCTGTAGTGGAGCGCTGTGTTGCCGTTACCATCGGCCAGGTTTACGATGTAACGGAGGAGGGTTGGCGTGGCGATGCCCACCTCTCTCAGGTAGAGGGTGACAGTGTCGGCCAGCGAGTCCTTCTGACTGGACACACGGAACCACTCCTGGTACAACACGGTCAGGATGTGTCTCTGAAGACAGGGAGAGAGCACACACACTATTAGAGATGACAAACATTGAGACACATGGAACCACTCCTGGTACAACACCATCACAATAATCTATAAAAAGGGGGAAACAAGGGTAATGGTTGAACCAGGATGTGGACATAAAGCTAGGGTTAGGTTGAGAGTTGAAGCTAGGGTTAGGTTGAGGGTTGAAGCTAGGGTTAGGTTGAGGGTTGAAGCTAGGGTTAGGTTGAGGGTTGAAGCTAGGGTTAGGTTGAGGGTTGAAGCTAGGGTTAGGTTGAGGGTTGAAGCTAGGGTTAGGTTGAGGGTTGAAGGTAGGGTTAGGTTGAGGGTTGAAGCTAGGGTTAGGTTGAGGGTTGAAGCTAGGGTTCGGTTGAGGGTTGAAGCTAGGGTTAGGTTGAGGGTTGAAGCTAGGGTTAGGTTGAGGGTTGAAGGTAGGGTTAGGTTGAGGGTTGAAGCTAGGGTTAGGTTGAGGGTTGAAGCTAGGGTTAGGTTGAGAGTTGAAGCTAGGGTTAGGTTGAGGGTTGAAGCTAGGGTTAGGTTGAGGGTTGAAGCTAGGGTTAGGTTGAGGGTTGAAGATAGGGTTAGGTTGAGGGTTGAAGCTAGGGTTAGGTTGAGGGTTGAGGGTTGAAGCTAGGGTTAGGTTGACGGTTGAAGCTAGGGTTAGGTTGAGGGTTGAAGCTAGGGTTAGGTTGAGGGTTGAAGGTAGGGTTAGGTTGAGGGTTGAGGGTTGAAGCTAGGGTTAGGTTGACGGTTGAAGCTAGGGTTAGGTTGAGGGTTGAAGCTAGGGTTAGGTTGAGAGTTGAAGCTAGGGTTCGGTTGAGGGTTGAAGCTAGGGTTAGGTTGAGGGTTGAAGCTAGGGTTAGGTTGAGAGTTGAAGCTAGGGTTCGGTTGAGGGTTGAAGCTAGGGTTAGGTTGAGGGTTGAAGCTAGGGTTCGGTTGAGGGTTGAAGCTAGGGTTAGGTTGAGGGTTGAAGCTAGGGTTATGTTAAGGGTTGAGGCTAGGGTTAGAGTTGAACCAGGATGTGGACATTAAGCTAGGGTCAGGGTTTGTTAGTGATTGTATTTTCCCTGTTTAATTGAAAGGGACAGAAATTAGCTGGAGGGTTCATAGTGGAGCTGGGAGACAGACGGGGGGTTCATAGTGGAGCTGGGAGACAGATGGAGGGTTCATAGTGGAGCTGGGAGACAGATGGAGGGTTCATAGTGGAGCTGGGAGACAGACGGGGGACATAGTGGAGCTGGGAGACAGATGGAGGGTTCATAGTGGAGCTGGGAGACAGATGGAGGGTTCATAGTGGAGCTGGGAGACAGACGGAGGGTTCATAGTGGAGCTGAGAGACAGACGGAGGGTTCATAGTGGAGCTGGGAGACAGACGGGGGACATAGTGGAGCTGGGAGACAGATGGAGGGACATAGTGGAGCTGGGAGACAGATGGAGGGTTCATAGTGGAGCTGGGAGACAGATGGAGGGACATAGTGGAGCTGGGAGACAGATGGAGGGACATAGTGGAGCTGGGAGACAGATGGAGGATTCATAGTGGAGCTGGGAGACAGATGGAGGGACATAGTGGAGCTGGGAGACAGATGGAGGGTTCATAGTGGAGCTGGGAGACAGATGGAGGGTTCATAGTGGAGCTGGGAGACAGATGGAGGGTTCATAGTGGAGCTGGGAGACAGACGGGGGACATAGTGGAGCTGGGAGACAGATGGAGGGTTCATAGTGGAGCTGGGAGACAGATAGAGGGACATAGTGGAGCTGGGAGACAGACGGGGGACATAGTGGAGCTAGGAGACAGATGGAGGGTTCATAGTGGAGCTGGGAGACAGATGGAGGGACATAGTGGAGTTGGGAGACAGATGGAGGGCTCATAGTGGAGTTGGGAGACAGATGGAGGGAGATAGTGGAGCTGGGAGGCAGATGGAGGGACATAGTGGAGCTGGGAGACAGATGGAGGGACATAGTGGAGCTGGGAGACAGATGGAGGATTCATAGTGGAGCTGGGAGACAGATGGAGGGTTCATAGTGGAGCTGGGAGACAGATGGAGGGTTCATAGTGGAGCTGGGAGACAGATGGAGGGTTCATAGTGGAGCTGGGAGACAGATGGAGGGTTCATAGTGGAGCTGGGAGACAGATGGAGGGTTCATAGTGGAGCTGGGAGACAGATGGAGGGACATAGTGGAGCTGGGAGACAGATGGAGGGCTCATAGTGGAGCTGGGAGACAGATGGAGGGTTCATATTGGAGCTAGGAGACAGATGGAGGGACATAGTGGAGCTGGGAGACAGATGGAGGGTTCATAGTGGAGCTGGGAGACAGATGGAGGGTTCATAGTGGAGCTGGGAGACAGATGGAGGGTTCATAGTGGAGTTGGGAGACAGATGGAGGGGTCATAGTGGAGCTGGGAGACAGATGGAGGGTTCATAGTGGAGCTGGGAGACAGATGGAGGGTTCATAGTGGAGCTGGGAGACAGATGGAGGGTTCATAGTGGAGCTGGGAGACAGATGGAGGGTTCATAGTGGAGCTGGGAGACAGATGGAGGGACATAGTGGAGCTAGGAGACAGATGGAGGGACATAGTGGAGCTGGGAGACAGATGGAGGGACATAGTGGAGCTGGGAGACAGATGGAGGGTTCATAGTGTAGCTGGGAGACAGATGGAGGGACATAGTGGAGCTGGGAGACAGATGGAGAGACATAGTGGAGCTGGGAGACAGATGGAGGGTTCATATTGGAGCTGGGAGGCAGATGGAGGGTTCATAGTGTGAAGACTGGTGGGGCACAGGCCGGGGATCACATTATGTGACAAGGATGGCAACCAACCTCATGCAATACTGTTTCGACTTTAGAGGGGAAATGTTCTTACCATTTCTTTATCAGGGGTTGCCACCTCTGCCATACGATCCTTAATGTAGTGACACGCCTCCATGAAGTCCTTATCTATCGTCTCCCTGTGTGAACATAATATTACATTCAGCCACTTGTCATAACATAATATTTAGCCACCTTATATAACATTTTGTCACCTTTCATAGCATAACATAACATTTAGTCACCTTTCATAGCATAACATAACATTTAGTCACCTTTCATAGCATAACATAACATTTAGTCACCTTTCATAGCATAACATAACATTTAGTCACCTTTCAGAACATAATATTTAGCCACCTTTCATAACATTTAGTCACCTTTCATAACATAGCATAACATTTAGTCACCTTTCATAGCATAACATAACATTTAGTCACCTTTCATAACATAATATTTAGCCACCTTACATAACATTTAGTCACCTTTCATAACATAACATAACATTT
>NC_034186.2:13102858-13117858 GCF_002021735.2 Oncorhynchus kisutch
TTCAGCCCCATGTGTTCTGGCTATTTACTCACAGGGCTGGCCATTTACCTAACATTGTGGTGTAACATCTTGGAATCTGTGAGCAGTGAGAACATGGCCTTGAGAAGTATATTGAGGGACATTCATCTTTAGGATGTTATGAATAGATGGTTCATGGAACTTCTATAGGGCCCTTGATCAGAAAGGCTAAGGTCAGGCAGAGAATACTATTCCTTCATGGATGTTTGTGAACCGTTCTTTCAGGAGCCACAGACTTCCCAGAATTCCTAAGGGAGAGGGGCGAATAGAGGCAGTGTAAGGAGAGTTCATGTGATCAGAGTCTGAAGGAGGGAAGTCTGTGCTGTGTTCTCAAGGCTGAGTGTATGTTTGTGTGTGTGTTTTCTCAAGGATATGTTGTGATTAGGAACAAGGAGGGCATGGAGGAAACATCTGAGCAGAGGCATGATAAACAGCACCCACATCCTGGTTTAGCTCAGGGGTCAGGGGCAACCATAACCCGACACAGTAAACCCTTTAGAAATCTAAAAGGTGAGAATATTCCATTCAGAAACAGTTGACGAAATCGATACAGTTGAAGTCGGAAGTTTGCGTACACCTTAGCCAAAAACATTTAAACTCAGTTTTCACAATTCCTGACATTTAATCCTACTAAAAATTCTCTGTCTTAGGTCAGTTAGGATCATCACTTTATTTTAAGAATGTGAAATGTCAGAATAATAGTAGAGAGAATTATTTATTTCAGCTTTTATTTCTTTCATCACATTCCCAGTGGGTCAGAAGTTTACATACACTCAATTAGTATTTGGTAGCATTGCCTTTAAATTGTTTAACTTGGGTCAAACATTTCAGGTAGCCTTCCACATGCTTCCCACAATAAGTTGGGTGAATTTTGGCCCATTCCACATGACAGAGCTGATGTAACTGAGTCAGGTTTGTAGGCCTCCTTGCTCGCACACGCTTTTTCAGTTCTGCCCACACATTTTCTATAGGATTGAGTTCAGGGGCGGCAGGGTAGCCTAGTGGTTAGAGCGTTGGACTAGTAACCGAAAGGTTGCAAGTTTGAATCCCCGAGCTGACAAGGTACAAATCTGTCATTCTGCCCCTGAACAGGCAGTTAACCCACTGTTCCTAGGCTGTCATTGAAAATAAGAATTTGATCTTAACTGACTTGCCTGGTAAAATAAAAAAGGCCTTGAAATACATCCACAGGTACACCTCCAATTGACTCAAATTATGTCAATTAGCCTCTAAAGCCGTCACATCACTTTCTGTAATTTTCCAAGCTGTTTAAAGGCACAGTCAACGTAGTGTATGTAAACTTCTGACCCACTGGAATTGTGATACAGTGAAGTGTAAGTGAAATAATCTGTCTGTAAACAATCGTTGTAAAATTTACTTGTGTCCCGCACAAAGTAGATGTCCTAACCGACTTGTCAAAACTATAGTTTGTTAACAAGAAATTTGTGGAGTGGTTGAAAAACGAGTTTAAATGACTCCAACCTAAGTGTATGTAAACTTCAGACTTCAACTGTAGATTACCTGGAAATGTTAATTTTAATCATGAATATTGCTTATGCTTGTTTGTTATGTCTTGATGTCTCCCGTGTAGCTGTGGTCTGAATGAACCTCATCAGGTAAATTAAAGAAAACTAAATGTTTTATACTAAGCTGAGTTCTCCTCTGAGGTAAAAGTAGAGCCAGCCCGACTGAGTCTGTTCTAGTTCTGATGAGGGGGGGCAGCAGTGTGTTAGCTAGGCTATTGTAATGATGTGTGTGCTGGTAGGAGGGCCAGACAGCAGCTAGGGTATGCTAGCTACAACCGTGCTGTAGTATGAATACTACACCAGCCTGTTCTAATCATAGCCAGGAGAGAGGCTTTTTTTTTCCAGTATCACCTCTGTCATCTAACTCACATCTCATCAACATCAGACAGGCAAAGCACAGCCTAATCATAGGGCATCAGTCATACACTCGCACACAAAGTTAAACGCACGCACACACACGCATACACACACAACACACACACATAAACGGGAAGGGAGAATCACAGTGAGGGCAGGGTGTCTATGGGAGAGACAGGGTGAAAGATGGAGAGAAAGATAGAGCGAGAGAGACATATAGAGAGCGACAGACAGAGAGATAGAGAGAGAGAGAGAGAGAGAGAGACAGACAGACAGACAGACAGACACGGAGAGAGAGACAGAGAGACAGACCATGGAGAGAGCGAGAGAGACAGACAGGCAGACCATGGAGAGAGCGAGAGAGAGAGCTCATTGGCTCTTCTGGAAAACAATGGAATTAGAGTTAGATAAATGTAGGCCTCCCGAGTGGCGCAGCGGTCTAAGACACTGCATCACAGAGCTAGAGGAGTCACTACAGACCCAGGTTCCATTCCAGGCTGTATCACAGCGGTCTAAGGCACTGCATCGCAGTGCTTGAGGTGTCACTACAGACCAACGTTTGATCCAAGGCTGTGTCACAACCGGCCATGACCTGGAGTGCCATAGAGCGGAGCACAATTGGCCCAGCGTTGTTCGGGTTAGGGGAGGGTCTGACCGGGGGGGGGGCTTTACTTGGCTCATCGCGCTCTAGTGACTCCTTGTGGTGGGCCGGGCGCCTGCAGGCTGACTCCGGTTGTCAGTTGAACAGTGTTTCCTCCAACACATTGGTGCAGCTGGCTTCCAGGTTAAGCAGGCAGGTGTTAAGAAGCGCGGTTTGGCCGGTCATGTTTTGGAGGACGCATGACTCGACCATCGCCTCTCCCGAGCCCGTTGGGGAGTTGCAGCGATGAGACAAGATTGTAATTGGATTGAAACTGGATATCAGGAAATTGGGGAGAAAAAGGGTTCAAATAGAACAAATGTAAAAAAGCTAGGGCTTACAGAATACAGAATACCACCCTTTACATCAAGACATTCAAACCAAACCTGGAAATACCATCCAGACCAAAACTGAGTGAGTAATGTTCAGTCTGAAGTTACTTCTGAAGCCATGAAGTAAAATACAATAATATATAGGTAATGTTGTTATATAAAGCTACTTTAATTCTAAGGACAGAACAGACCTGACTGCAACTTCAATTAGCACTGAAGTGTGAAGTGAGATGTGTGAAAACTCCTGAGCCTAACCATTGCAGGAGAGTTTCACAGCCCCCTCCCTTCCCACCCAAATGCAGAGGGCTTTACAATAGAGGGCAGGACAGTTTCACAGCCCCCTCCCTCCCCACCCAAATGCAGAGGGCTTTACAATAGAGGGCAGGACAGTTTCACAGCCCCCTCCCTCCCTACCCAAATGCAGAGGGCTTTACAATAGAGGGCAGGACAGTTTCACAGCCCCCTCCCTCCCCACCCAAATGCAGAGGCTTTTGAAGCCTCCTACTCCTGGCTTCGCCCATGCAGATATCACAGTACAGTACCCCTTGGAAATTGAAAATAACACTGCATGGAATAAGTACAAAAATAAGCTCCTCAAGGACAATCCAGAAACACTATTTACTGACTGCTACAAAGAGGGGAACGTAAGCAACTTCCTTTTCCACACAGACCATCTCCTGGTACAGTGTTATATTAACACAGACCATCCCCTGGTACAGTGTTATATTAACACAGACCATCCCCTGGTACAGTGTTATATTAACACAGACCATCCCCTGGTACAGTGTTATATTAACACAGACCATCTCCTGGTACAGTGTTATATTAACACAGACCATCCCCTGGTACAGTACTATATTAACACAGACCATCACCTGGTACAGTACTATATTAACACAGACCATCCCCTGGTACAGTACTATATTAACACAGACCATCCCCTGGTACAGTACTATATTAACACAGACCATCCCCTGGTACAGTACTATATTAACACAGACCATCCCCTGGCACAGTGTTATATTAACACAGACCATCACCTGGTACAGTACTATATTAACACAGACCATCCCCTGGTACAGTACTATATTAACACAGACCATCCCCTGGTACAGTACTATTTTAACACAGACCATCCCCTGGTACAGTACTATATTAACACAGACCATCACCTGGTACAGTACTATATTAACACAGACCATCCCCTGGTACAGTACGATATTAACACAGACCATCCCCTGGTACAGTACTATATTAACACAGACCATCCCCTGGTACAGTACTATATTAACACAGACCATCCCCTGGTACAGTACTATATTAACACAGACCATCCCCTGGCACAGTGTTATATTAACACAGACCATCCCCTGGTACAGTACTATATTAACACAGATCATCCCCTGGTACAGTACTATATTAACACAGACCATCCCCTGGCACAGTGTTATATTAACACAGACCATCCCCTGGTACAGTACTATATTAACACAGACCATCCCCTGGCACAGTGTTATATTAACACAGACCATCACCTGGTACAGTACTATATTAACACAGACCATCCCCTGGTACAGTACTATATTAACACAGACCATCCCCTGGTACAGTACTATATTAACACAGACCATCCCCTGGTACAGTACTATATTAACACAGACCATCACCTGGTACAGTACTATATTAACACAGACCATCCCCTGGTACAATACTATATTAACACAGACCATCCCCTGGTACAGTACTATATTAACACAGACCATCCCCTGGTACAGTACTATATTAACACAGACCATCCCCTGGTACAGTACTATATTAACACAGACCATCCCCTGGCACAGTGTTATATTAACACAGACCATCCCCTGGTACAGTACTATATTAACACAGACCATCCCCTGGTACAGTACTATATTAACACAGACCATCCCCTGGCACAGTGTTATATTAACACAGACCATCCCCTGGTACAGTACTATATTAACACAGACCATCCCCTGGTACAGTACTATATTAACACAGACCATCCCCTGGTACAGTACTATATTAACACAGACCATCCCCTGGCACAGTGTTATATTAACACAGACCATCCCCTGGTACAGTACTATATTAACACAGACCATCCCCTGGTACAGTACTATATTAACACAGACCATCCCCTGGCACAGTGTTATATTAACACAGACCATCCCCTGGTACAGTACTATATTAACACAGACCATCCCCTGGTACAGTACTATATTAACACAGACCATCCCCTGGCACAGTGTTATATTAACACAGACCATCCCCTGGTACAATACTATATTAACACAGACCATCCCCTGGTACAATACTATATTAACACAGACCATCCCCTGGTACAGTACTATATTAACACAGACTATCCCCTGGTACAGTACTATATTAACACAGACCATCCCCTGGTACAGTACTATATTAACACAGACCATCCCCTGGTACAGTACTATATTAACACAGACCATCCCCTGGCACAGTGTTATATTAACACAGACCATCCCCTGGTACAGTACTATATTAACACAGACCATCCCCTGGTACAGTACTATATTAACACAGACCATCCCCTGGCACAGTGTTATATTAACACATACCATCCCCTGGTACAATACTATATTAACACAGACCATCCCCTGGTACAATACTATATTAACACAGACCATCCCCTGGTACAGTACTATATTAACACAGACCATCCCCTGGTACAGTACTATATTAACACAGACCATCCCCTGGTACAGTACTATATTAACACAGACCATCCCCTGGCACAGTGTTATATTAACACAGACCATCCCCTGGTACAATACTATATTAACACAGACCATCCCCTGGTACAATACTATATTAACACAGACCATCCCCTGGTACAGTACTATATTAACACAGACCATCCCCTGGTACAGTACTATATTAACACAGACCATCCCCTGGTACAGTACTATATTAACACAGACCATCCCCTGGCACAGTGTTATATTAACACAGACCATCCCCTGGCACAGTGTTATATTAACACAGACCATCCCCTGGTACAATACTATATTAACACAGACCATCCCCTGGTACAATACTATATTAACACAGACCATCCCCTGGCACAGTGTTATATTAACACAGACCATCCCCTGGTACAATACTATATTAACACAGACCATCCCCTGGTACAATACTATATTAACACAGACCATCCCCTGGCACAGTACTATATTAACACAGACCATCCCCTGGCACAATACTATATTAACACAGACCATCCCCTGGCACAGTACTATATTAACACAGACCATCCCCTGGCACAATACTATATTAACACAGACCATCCCCTGGCACAGTACTATATTAACACAGACCATCCCCTGGCACAATACTATATTAACACAGACCATCCCCTGGTACAGTACTATATTAACACAGACCATCCCCTGGCACAATACTATATTAACACAGACCATCCCCTGGTACAGTACTATATTAACACAGACCATCCCCTGGCACAGTACTATATTAACACAGACCATCCCCTGGCACAATACTATATTAACACAGACCATCCCCTGGCACAATACTATATTAACACAGACCATCCCCTGGTACAGTACTATATTAACACAGACCATCCCCTGGTACAGTACTATATTAACACAGATCATCCCCTGGCACAGTACTATATTAACACAGACCATCCCCTGGCACAGTACTATATTAACACAGACCATCCCCTGGCACAATACTATATTAACACAGACCATCACCTGGTACAGTACTATATTAACACAGACCATCCCCTGGTACAGTACTATATTAACACAGACCATCCCCTGGTACAATACTATATTAACACAGACCATTCCCTGGTACAGTACTATATTAACACAGACCATCCCCTGGCACAATACTATATTAACACAGACCATCCCCTGGCACAATACTATATTAACACAGACGATCCCCTGGTACAGTACTATATGAACACAGACCATCCCATGGTACAGTACTATATTAACACAGACCATCCCCTGGTACAGTACTATATTAACACAGACCATCCCCTGGCACAGTACTATATTAACACAGACCATCCCCTGGTACAGTACTATATTAACACAGACCATCCCCTGGCACAGTACTATATTAACACAGACCATCCCCTGGTACAGTACTATATTAACACAGACCATCCCCTGGCACAGTACTATATTAACACAGACCATCCCCTGGCACAGTACTATATTAACACAGACCATCCCCTGGCACAATACTATATTAACACAGACCATCCCCTGGCACAGTACTATATTAACACAGACAATCCCTGGCACAATACTATATTAACACAGACCATCCCCTGGTACAGTACTATATTAACACAGACCATCCCCTGGCACAATACTATATTAGCACAGACTATCACCTGGTACAATACTATATTAACACAGACCACCCCCTGGCACAGTACTATATTAACACAGACCATCCCCTGGCACAATACTATATTAACACAGACCATCCCCTGGTACAGTACTATATTAACACAGACCATCCCCTGGTACAGTACTATATTAACACAGACCATCCCCTGGTACAGTACTATATTAACACAGACCATCCCCTGGCATGGTGCTATATTAACACAGACCCTCCCCTGGCACAATACTATATTAACACAGACCATCCCCTGGTACAGTACTATATTAACACAGACCATCCCCTGGTACAGTACTATATTAACACAGACCATCCCCTGGCACAGTACTATATTAACACAGACCATCCCCTGGCACAGTACTATATTAACACACACCATCCCCTGGCACAATACTATATTAACACAGACCATCCCCTGGAATGGTGCTATATTAACCAGATCATCTCCTGGCATAGCACAGTGTTATATTAACACAGACCATCCCCTGGCATGGTGCTATATTAACACAGACCATCCCCTGGCATGGTGCTATATTAACACAGACCATTCCCTGGCATGGCACAGTGCTATATTAACACAGACCATCCCCTGGCATGGTGCTATATTAACACAGACCATCTCCTGGCATGGTGCTATATTAACACAGACCATCCCCTGGCATGGTGCTATATTAACACAGACCATCCCCTGGCACAGTGATATATTAACACAGACCATCCCCTGGCATGGCACAGTGCTATATTAACACAGACCATCCCCTGGCATGGTGCTATATTAACACAGACCATCCCCTGGCATGACACAGTGCTATATTAACCAGACCATCCCCTGGCATGGCACAGTGCTATATTAACACAGACCATCTCCTGGCATGGTGCTATATTAACACAGACCATCCCCTGGCATGGCACAGTGCTATATTAACACAGACCATCCCCTGGCATGGCACAGTGCTATATTAACACAGACCATCCCCTGGCATGGCACAGTGCTATATTAACACAGACCATCCCCTGGCATGGCACAGTGCTATATTAACACAGACCATCCCCTGGCATGGCACAGTGCTATAAGAGCACACTACCCCTATGTCAAGAGAGAAGGTATTGGCCCAGGGTGGAAACTCAGAATACTAGACATTGGCGAAAATGCAACAACCTCTGTCAACATGTACAAGTCTGGAACAGTAATGGTGCAGGGCAAACTCATGCAGTTTTACGGGATCAAAGAGAGAGAGAGAGAGAGAGAGAGAGAGAGAGATAGAGAGAGAGCAGAGAGAGAGAGAGAGAGAGAGAGAGCAGAGCAGGAAAAGCCTGCTCCCCCATCCTGAGTGAGTCTGATCACACCTCATCCTCAAACTGTCCTGCATACGAGCAGCCCCAAGAGGAGAGTCAGCCCCCCAGCACTGACCAGACCCAGGTCCACAACTGCTCTGCTCCTCCATTGTTGAGAGAGAGAAATTCACCAAGCTGAAGAGAGAGATGGTGGAGATCAGATAGCTAGTCCACACACTCCAGACAGAACGGACCCACAAACAGAGCATAACAGCAACACCCCCCCAACAAGACCCAGAGGGCAGAAGGTGGAGATGGACAGCTGTCTGAGAGAGCTGGCTGCTCTACGGACTGAGGTGAGAGAACTTAAAGAGGAGAGAGAGGAACACATGGAACAGGTAACAGCAGTGGAGGAGGAGGGAGAGGAACACATCACAGCTAACAGCAGTGAAGGAGGAGGGAGAGGAACACATCACAGCTAACAGCAGTGGAGGAGGAGGGAGAGGAACACATCACAGCTAACAGCAGTGAAGGAGGAGAGAGAGGAACACATCACAGCTAACAGCAGTGAAGGAGGAGGGAGAGGAACACATCACAGCTAACAGCAGTGAAGGAGGAGGGAGAGGACCACATCACAGCTAACAGAAGTGAAGGAGGAGGGAGAGGAACACATCACAGCTAACAGCAGTGAAGGAGGTGGGAGAGGAACACATCACAACTAACAGCAGTGAATGAGGAGGGAGAGGACCACATGGAACAGCTAACAGCAGTGAAGGAGGAGGGAGAGGAACACATCACAGGTAACAGCAGTGAAGGAGGAGGGAGAGGAACACATCACAACTAACAGCAGTGAAGGAGGAGGGAGAGGACCACATGGAACAGCTAACAGCAGTGAAGGAGGAGGGAGAGGAACACATCACAGGTAACAGCAGTGGAGGAGGAGGGAGAGGAACACATCACAACTAACAGCAGTGAAGGAGGAGAGAGAGGAACACATGGAACAGCTAACAGCAGTGAAGGAGGAGGGAGAGGAACACATCACAGCTAACAGCAGTGAAGGAGGAGGGAGAGGAACACATCACACCTAAAAGCAGTGAAGGAGGAGGGAGAGGGACACATGGAACAGCTACCAGCAGTGAAGGAGGAGGGAGAGGAACACATGTCACAGCTAACAGCAGTGAAGGAGGAGAAAGAGGAACACATGGCAGAGCTAACAGCAGTGAAGGAGGAGGGAGAGGAACACGTCACAATTAACAGCAGTGGAGGAGGAGGGAGAGGACCACATCACACCTAACAGCAGTGAAGGAGGAGGGAGAGGAACACATGTCACAACTAACAGCAGTGAAGGAGGAGGGAGAGGAACACATCACAGCTAACAGCAGTGAAGGAGGAGGGAGAGGGACACATGGCAGAGCTAACAGCAGTGGAGGAGGAGGGAGAGGAACACATGTCACAAGTAGCAGCAGTGAAGGAGGAGGGAGAGGAACACATGTCACAGCTAACAGCAGTGAAGGAGGAGAGAGAGGAACACATGGCAGAGCTAACAGCAGTGAAGGAGGAGGGAGAGGAACACATGTCACAGCTAACAGCAGTGAAGGAGGAGGGAGAGGAACACATCACAGCTAACAGCAGTGAAGGAGGAGGGAGAGGAACACATCACAACTAACAGCAGTGAAGGAGGAGGGAGAGGAACACATGAATCAGCTAACAGCAGTGAAGGAGGAGGGAGAGGAACACATGGATCAGCTAACAGCAGTGAAGGAGAAGAGAGGGGAACACATGTCACAGCTAACAGCAGTGAAGGAGGAGGGAGAACTTAAAGAGGCACACCTGGCACTGAAGGAGGAGGTGAGAAAGCTGAGAAGTGACAGAGAGCAGAACTCTCTCCCAGAGACGCCAGCAGAACAGCCCACCTCAGACCCGGAACACAACCTCAACACCACAATGGGACAGACAACACAGAACCCACCAACCCAACAGACCCTACCCCCTCCTAACAGTCCCCCTGTCAGCTCCCCCGATAGCCCTCCTGACAACCCCCACACATCCACGAGGACATACTAAAGCCAGAGATTGTGCTCCTCATTGACTCAAATGGCAAACAACAACACGAAGAGTTATCTATCCAAAACAGAGATTTATGGATAAAACACTTATGGATAAACCACTGGATAAACCACTGGATAAACCACTGGATAAACCACTTATGGATAAACCACTGGATAAACCACTGGATAAACCACTGGATAAACCACTGGATAAACCACTGGATAAACCACTTATGGATAAACCACTGGATAAACCACTGGATAAACCACTTATGGATAAACCACTGGATAAACCACTGGATAAACCACTTATGGATAAACCACTGGATAAACCACTGGATAAACCACTGGATAAACCACTGGATAAACCACTATAATAAAAAACAAAGAACAAACAGCAAAAACACATACATGACAAATTACAAATCTTAGAATCAGCTATTAAAGACGACCAGAACCCACTGGATTCTCCAATTACATTGAACGAATTACAGGATAAAATACAAACCCTCCAACCCAAAAAGGCCTGTGGTGTTGATGGTATCCTAAATGAAATGATAAAATATACAGATTCCAAATGGCTATACTTAAACTCTTTAACATCATCCTCAGCTCTGGCATCAATATTGGGGCATCGTCCCCAATGGGATATGTATCAACAGAAACCTTGGGAAAATCCTCTGCAATATCATTAACAGCATATTCGTACAATGAAAACAATGTGCTGAGTAAATGTCTAATTAGATACTATAGTATAGCACTGTATTGTACAAGCAATATGGGTCTGATTAAATCAAGTAGATAATTAACATACACAGTGTAGTAGTTTGCTGTATGAGGACACACAGAGAGATCCAAATATAGAGGAGTTAAGAGAAGCATTGTTACCCTCCGTTGACACCCACAAACTTGAGGTTCTTCTTGGCTCCTCCTCTGTTCCCCTGCTTGTCAGCAGCACCGTTCTTCTTCATGATGGATTTCAGACCTGAGGGAGGGAGGGGGGGAGAGAGAGAGAGAGAGAGAGAGAGAGAGAGAGAGAGAGAGAGAGAAAGAGAGAGAGAGAGAGAGAGAGAGAGAGAGAGAGAGAGAGAGAAAGAGAGAGAAAGAGAGAGAGAGAGAAAGAGAGAGAGAGAGAGAGAAAGAGAGAGAAAGAGAGAGAGAGAGAGAGAGAGAGAGAGAGAGAGAGAGAGAGAGAGAAAGAGAGAGAGAGAGAGAGAGAGAGAGAGAGAGAAAGAGAGAGAGATAGAGATAGGGAGAGAGAGAGAAAGAGATAGAGAGAGAGAGAAAGAGAGAGAGAGAGAGAGAGAGAGAGAGAGAGAGAGAGAGAGAGAGAGAGAGAGAGAGAGAGAGAGAAAGAGAAAGAGAAAGAGATTGATTGATTTATTTAAAAAATACCTTTACTGGCACCTGCCCCAACAGCACAGCTCTGGGGTCCGTACACCCCACTCCCTCCAGTGTCAGCCGAGCCCGCACCTGCCCCAACAGCACAGCTCTGGGGTCCGTACACCCCACTCCCTCCAGTGTCAGCCGAGCCCGCACCTGCCCCAACAGCACAGCTCTGGGGTCCGTACACCCCACTCCCTCCAGTGTCAGCCGAGCCCGCACCTGCCCCAACAGCACAGCTCTGGGGTCCGTACACCCCACTCCCTCCAGTGTCAGCCGAGCCCGCACCTGCCCCAAAAGCACAGCTCTGGGGTCCGTACTCCCCACTTCCTGCATCTCATGTTTTCTGGTCTTCCACTTTGCCATTTGTTCCTGCCCCAACAGGTAATTTACTAGGCAGTCTCTTTGCCTGTTGGCTACGTTATACCTAGGCCTTCCAATGTATAGGTCCATAGTCAGCCCCATCTCTAGGACTGTACACCACCCAGGACAGAAAACAACCCTGGAACAAGACGGAAACAGATGTTGCACTGTCTTCTCCCCCCCAAAGAACAGACACCCACTCCCTGCTGATATATAAAAGTGCGACATCTATCTGTTCGTAGCGCCCTGTGAATAATCCTCCACGCGTATCCAGTGTTGGTCAGAACAAATACATCCACCAGTAACCTCTACAGTTGCTTGATGAGACTCTGTGGGGAGTCCAACACCATCAGCCTGTGCCAGAGCATTGAAGCAGCCAAGTTGTTAACGACCAATACCCTTTCCATGAAAGACATCAGTCAGCAACAACCACCGCTATTTAGACAACTTAGCCCCAACCTTGTCCACCAAACCCCTATCAGTTTATGTCCTGAAATTCTGAGATCCCCAAGAACAGCCCTAAGAAATTCATCCCTACTCTGTTCCAATGTAGTCCCCCAGGAAGACTAGCAGATCCTGCTCTGTTCCACTCTAGTCCCCCAGGAAGGAAGACTAGCAGATCCTGCTCTGACCCATCTCCCCATAATCTGATCCTCACTCTTCTTCCAGTTCACCTTAGCTGATACCACCCCCTCAAACAACACTAAAGCCCTGCTAACCTCTTCTACATCTCCCTCCCCTTTAACAAACACTGTTACATCATCAGCATACAGTAAGCTGACAATAAAACCGACTCTCCACCTACTGCCCCTAGAACTGACAACCCCTGCAGCCACATCGCTCAGCCTACACAGGTTGTATGTGTAAACAGTAGAGACGATCAGAGAGTGGACACCTCTGCCAAATCCCTCTTCTAACTGGGACTGGTCGGTTCAGGACAATAACTTGACCCATGATCTAAATCCGTTACCCAGGCCAAACACTTCAAGCACAGTGAAATGTCCTTCTTGTATAAGCTCCAAAGCAAACATTGGAGTAACATCAGCGTCGCACAACATTTTTACAAGGTCGAATAAAAACATGAGAAATAGAAATAAGAAGAAGACGAGAAAGTTAAAACCTATTTATAGGGTCAGTTCCAATACCATATTTACAACATGCAGGGATACTGGCGTGATAAAGGAAAATATGTACAGTGCATTCAGAAAGGTATTCAAACCCCTTGATTCTTTCCACATTTTGTTACATTACAGTCTTATTCTAAAATGGACTAAAAAAAACATTTTCCTTCTCAATCTAGACACGTAATGAAGTGAAAACAGAAAACAGGTTTTTATACATTTGAACAAATAAAAATAATATAACAGAAATACCTTATTTATGAGATTTATAAGATTTCAGACCCTTTGTTATGAGACTTGAAATTGAGCTCAGGTGCATCCTGTTTCCATTGATCATCCTTGAGATGTTTCTACAATTTGATTTGAGTCCACCTGTGGTAAATTCAACTGATTGGGCATGATTTGGAAAGGCACACACCTGTCTATATAAGGTCCCTGTAATGACTCTAGTGGGTTGAAGAAGGAGACCAAGGTGCAGCGTGGTAGGCCCGCCACAGGAGTCGCTGGTGCGCGATGAGACAAGGATATCCCTACCTGCCAAACCCTCCCTAACCCGGACAACGCTATGCCAATTGTGCGTCGCCCCACGGACCTCCCGGTCGCGGCCGGTTACGACAGAGCCTGGGCGTGAACCCAGAGTCTCTGGTGGAACAGCGCCACCCGGGAGGCCTATATATCCTAGTCTTGCTGCACTAATCCTCCCCTCCACTACCTTCACCAATGTATAGCTCCTCCCTCGCTGTTTTCTGTCCCTCCCCACATCTACTAGTCCATGCTATTTCAACATATTGGTTAAGACCACCACCGACTGTGGATGAGCTTCCACCCAGTTCCTATTTAGTATGTAATCTGTTGTACAGTTCCAGTGAACCTAACTGGGACTCATCCTGCGATGCTACATCTACACTGATGGGAATATCTGACAGCGAATCAATCTCTTCCTCCATCCTCATCGGGCAGCTCCACGGAATCCGGAGCCCCCCGACTCCTCCCAACCACCTCTCCACCATCCCCCTGTGTGTCTGTAATTACACTGGGAATATCCCCTTGTGTGTCTGTAATTACACTGGGCATATCCCCCTGTGTGTCTGTAATTACACTGGGCATATCCCCCTGTGTGTCTGTAATTACACTGGGCATATCCCCCTGTGTGTCTGTAATTAAACTGGGCATATCCCCCTGTGTGTCTGTAATTACACTGGGCATATCACCCTGCATGTCTGTAATTACACTGGGCATATCACCCTGCGTGTCTGTAATTACACTGGGCATATCCCCTTGTGTGTCTGTAATTACACTGGGCATATCCCCCTGTGTGTCTGTAATTAAACTGGGCATATCCCCCTGTGTGTCTGTAATTACACTGGGCATATCACCCTGCGTGTCTGTAATTACACTGGGCATATCACCCTGCGTGTCTGTAATTACACTGGGCATATCCCCTTGTGTGTCTGTAATTACACTGGGCATATCCCCCTGTGTGTC
>NC_034186.2:13122858-13157858 GCF_002021735.2 Oncorhynchus kisutch
ATGAACAGAGACAGACTACGAGCTCTCTGTGCCAAGACAGGAGACAGCTCAGTATCATGGAGATAAAGCTATTGGACCTGGGCCAGAGTGATCTCATGGTAAATAACGCCTGAACAAGTTTTAGTGACTGTCAACATGTGATGAGAATATTACGAACAGAATAGAATCAGCTTGATATTAATTATTTAAATAGCGTGCAATTTTCTGTGACTGGGAAGTCGAACATATTTAATCAACCAAAGCATATTGCTAGAATATCAGGATATCACAATAATATTATGTCTTTGTAGTTTATACATCTCCTTAGAAACCTCCTGGCACGTCTTCTACAGTAGCTACTAAGACATAAAGGACTCCTGACACCTATCCTACCTTGTTGTTTGTTGGCAGCAGCCTTCTGTCCAGGGGAGTAGAATGCAGACAGGGCACTGAGGGAGCTGACCAGCTGGCTCTGGATGGAGCTCATCTTAGACGGCCCTGACTTCCCTGCTGATTTGCCCGTTGAAGGCTTCCCCTGCCCGGCTGCAAGCTTCTGGGTGCTGGGGCTGGAGGTCTCCTGCTTGTCCGGCTTCTCTTGGCTGCTACCCAGCTGGGCCCACTGCTCATTAATCAGCCCTGTGAGGCGTGTTACTACCTGGCCTAATGCTGGGTTGGAGCCCCGACGAGGGTCCTGGGTCTGAGGCTGGGCCTGGGGCTGCACAGATTCCTTCTGACCCGGTTGAGGCTGGGTCTGGCTGGAAGAGGGGGTGGGTGCTGCTATTGGGCTCTCTGGGACTACGGGAGTTTCTTTCACCACACTAACAGTGTGGACCAGGGGACAGAGACAGGGGAAAGAGACTTCTGTGACCACACTCTCTTCTGTGACCACACTCTCTTCTGTGACCACACTCTCTTCTGTGACCACACTCTCTTCTGTGACTGCATTGTCTTCTGTGACCACACTCTCTTCTGTGACTGCATTGTCTTCTGTGACCACACTCTCCTCTGTGACTGCATTGTCTTCTGTGACCACACTCTCCTCTGGGACCACACTCTCTTCTGTGACCGCATTGTCTTCTGGGACCACACTCTCTTCTGGGACCACACTCTCTTCTGTGACCACACTCTCTTCTGTGACCACACTCTCCTCTGTGACCGCATTGTCATCTGTGACCACACTCTTTTCTGTGACCACACTCTCAATGACCATACCCTCTGTGGTCATACTCTGTTTAAGCACACTTTCAGTCATTGTAATTTGTTCAACTGCATTCTCTACTACCACTTCTTGTCTCTTTGTTACCATTCTTTCTGTGTCAACATTTTCAGTGACCACATTCTCTGTGACCATACTTTCTGTGTCCACACATTCTATAATCACAAAACCTTCTTCAGTTACTGCACTCTCAGTGATATCCCCATTTTTGACAGCACTTTCTGCGACCTCAATTTCTGCTCCAGAAATTTCTGTGACCGCACTTTCTATGGCTGCACTTACTATTGCTGCACTTTCTATCTCTATAGCTCTATGTGGGGTATTGCTAGTCTCACCTCTGTCTCTCTCTGTCTCTGTTTGCTGGTCTGCACTCTGTGCTGCCTCTGTCTCTGTCACCTGGTCCACTGTACTCACTCTCTCTGTCTCTGTCCCCTGGTCCATGCTATTAGCCCTGCGTCTTGCTGGTCTCACTGGACGTACAGGTGCTGTCTGTGTCTCTGTAAGCTGGTTCATAGTCTCCACTGTCTCTTTCCCATGGTCTACACTGACTCCTGCCTGTATTTGTGTCTCTCTACATTGGTACACACTGTTAGCCATGTGTCTTGCTGGTCTCACTGGACGTACAGGTGCTGTGTCTGTCATCTGGTCCACACTGACTACTGTCTGTGTCTCTGTCCCCTGGTCTAATCTGTCTCCAGGTGGTGCCTCTGCCACCTGGTTTACGGTGTCCATTTTCTCTGTCTCTGTCACCTGGTTTACAGTGTCCACTCTCTCTGTCTCTGTCACCTGGTTCACAGTGTTCACTCTCTCTGTCTCTGTCCCCTGATCCACACTGTTGCCCCTTGGTCTGACTGGGCATGCAATAATCATCTCTGTCTCGGCCAGCTGGTTCACCGCTTCCACTCTCTCCGTCTCTGTCCCCTGGTCCACACTGTTAGCTCTCTCTCTGATTAAACATATCACTATCCTCTCTGTATCAGTCTCCTGCTCCACCACATCAGCCCTCTCCGACTCTGTCCCCTGGTTTATAATGACCACTCTCTCGGTCTCTGTCTGCTGGTCCACACTGGTCCTCCTACTTGTATGTCTCTCCCCACACACCTCCTCCTTTCCCTCTCTCCCTCCCTCGCTTAGCTGAAGTATCCTCTCCTGCTTCCTCCTGTTGTCCTCTACCTGTTGTCTGAGGAGACTGTTGGTTTCCTCCAGCTCTTCACTAGCCTGACTTAACTTAGCCTCTAGTGTTACTAGCTTAGCCTGGAGCTGTTCGATGCTGAGGAGATCCCCCTCACCACTGACTCCCTCTATGACTTGCACAATCACTCCTCTCTCTGAAGGTTCTGGTGCTTTCTGTACTGTAACGTCCTCTGATAGCTCTGCTGTTTTCTCTAATGGATTCACTAATGCCTCTCTTTGTCGGTCTGGTCCCTCTGATGCCTGTGCTGCTAAAAGCCTATCTGCTTCTGCTTCTTGTGCAGTACTTCTTAAGGATTCCTGTTGTGTTTCTGTCTCTGACGCAGTGCTTTCCGCTCTCCCGGTATCAACTACTGCTCCAGACCCCGGCAGCTGAGGATCAATGATCTGAGCCGGAGAGGGCGAGGCACGTTGTGGGGGGGGTGGAGCCTGGGGCTTGGTTTGGGCCTGCAGCCTGAGGATCAGATGCTCTCTCTCCTCCCTCAGTGAGCAGATCTGGGACTTGAGCTCTGGGATGGTCCTCACCATATCCTCCAGCTCTCTGACCCTCTTCAGGGCCGCAGTGATCTGCTGGTGCAGCCCCGACCTGTCCTGGGGCACAGCGCGGAATACGTTCTCAGATGAGCCGTTCTCGGTTCTCTCGTCCCCGGACTCGGAGGCCTTCCTGTGAGGGATGGTAATGGGCATGCTGGATGTCCGGAGGAGGTTGGGCCTCCCCAGGGGCTTCTCAGCTGACACACCAGCCCCTGCCTCCTCCCTGGGCCTGGCCGGGGATAAGCCACTCCCCTGCACCCTGCTGCTCTGGCTCTGCCCCCCCGCCATACCACTGCCTCCATCACTGGCTCTAAAATCCAAGAACTGCTGGACCTCTGTGACTCTGCCCCGGGGCTTGGGTCCCAGAGTAGAGGTGGAAGACCAGGTGTCCTTGGGGGCCGATCGTGCCCCATGCCCAGGCAGGCTGAAGTTCCTGGGCAGGGTGCTGAACTTAGGAGGACCCCTGGCCTTGCGTTGGATGTGGACCCGCTTGATGGTGTTGCCTTTCTCGATGTCGTCCACATATTTGAGGAAGTCGAGGTCCAGGTGGAAGCCGTAGGGGGTCTCTACGGAGTAGGGCAGCTGCTTCTTCTGACCCCCACCTCCACTCTCTCCTCCGGCCTTAGGGTAGCCATTGGCTGAAATATGAAGAGAGGGTTTTTTAGTATTCACACTGATTCCCATGCATTCAGGGATTTGTTGTAGAGTACTCTCCGACCATAGAAGAGAAAGCAAAACATGAAGCACATCCCAGTATCCCATTAGTTGATAATACACTACAACCTGTGTATATATTGATATGTATATGACAGGGTTGATAGGGATAGTTTTGATAGGGTCGATAGGGATAGTCTATGATAGGGTTGATTGGGATAGTATATGATAGGGTTGATAGGGATAGTATATGACAGGGTTGATAGGGATAGTATATGATAGGGTTGATTGGGATAGTCTATGACATGGTTGATAGGGATAGTATATGACAGGGTTGATAGGGGTAGTCTATGACAGGGATGGTCTATAATAGGGTTGATAGAGATAGCCTGTGACAGGGGTGATAGGGATAGTATGTGATAGGGTTGATAGGGATAGTATATGATAGGGTTGATAGGGATAGCATATGACAGGATCGATAGGGATAGTGTATGACAGGGTTGATAGGGATAGTATATGATAGGGTTGATAGGGATAGTATATGATAGGGTTGATAGGGACAGTATATGATAGGGTTGATAGGGATAGCATATGACAGGATTGATAGGGATAATATATGATAGGGTTGATAGGGATAGTATATGATAGGGTTGATAGGGGTAGTATATGACAGGGTTGATAGGGATAGTAAATGACAGGGTTGATAGGGATAGTATATGATAGGATTGATAGGGATAGTATATGACAGGGCTGATAGGGATAGTATATGATAGGGTTGATAGGGATAGTATATGACAGGGTTGATAGGGATAGTATATGACAGGGTCGATAGGGATAGCCTATGATAGGGTTGATAGGGATAGTATATGACAGGGTTGATAGGGATAGTATATGACAGGGTTGATAGGGATAGTCTATGATAGGGTTGATAGGGATAGTATATGACAGGGTTGATAGGGATAGCCTATGATAGGGTTGATAGGGATAGTATATGACAGGGTTGATAGGGATAGTATATGACAGGGTTGATAGGGATAGTATATGATAGGGTTGATATGGATAGTATATGACAGGGTTGATAGGGATAGTATATGACAGGGTTGATAGGGATGGTATATGACAGGGTTGATAGGGATAGTCTATGATAGGGTTGATAGGGATAGTATATGACAGGGTCGATAGGGATAGTCTATGATAGGGTTGATAGGGATAGTCTATGATAGGGTGATAGGGATAGTATATGATAGGGTTGATAGGGATAGTCTATGATAGGGTTGATAGGGATAGTCTATGATAGGGTTGATAGGGATAGCATATGATAGGGTTGATAGGGATAGTATATGACAGGGTTGATAGGGATAGTCTATGATAGGGTTGATAGGGATAGTATATGACAGGGTTGATAGGGATAGTATATGACAGGGTTGATAGGGTTAGTCTATGACAGGGTTGATAGGGATAGTATATGACAGGGTTGATAGGGATAGTATATGACAGGGTTGATAGGGATAGTATATAACAGGGTTGATAGGGATAGTATATGACAGGGGTGATAGGGATAGTCTATGAAAGGGTTGATAGGGATAGTATATGACAGGGTTGATAGGGATAGTCTATGATAGGGTTGATAGGGATAGTATATGACAGGGTTGATAGGGATAGTCTATGACAGGGTTGATAGGGATAGTATATGACAGGGTTGATAGGGATAGTCTATGATAGGGTTGATCGGGATAGTCTATGATAGGGTTGATAGGGATAGTCTATGATAGGGTTGATAGGGATAGTATATGATAGGGTTGATAGGGATAGCCTATGATAGGGTTGATAGGGATAGTATATGATAGGGTTGATAGGGATAGTCTATGCCATGGTTGATAGGGATAGTATATGATAGGGTTGATAGGGTTAGTATATGATAGGGTTGATAGGGATAGCCTATGATAGGGTTGATAGGGATAGTATATGATAGGGTTGATAGGGATAGTCTATGACAGGGTTGATAGGGATAGTCTATGATAGGGTTGATGGGGATAGTATATGACAGGGTTGATAGGGATAGTCTATGATAGGGTTGATAGGGATAGTATATGACAGGGTTGATAGGGATAGTGCACATGAATCAACATTTCAAGAAAAGGGACTACTGTGTCTACAGCACCAGAGCTGTCAGTAATTGCATTTCTTTCAGTTTTAGTATTACACTGTTGCTACTTCGCTCATCAACCAAGGACCAACTGAAAACCAGCAACTAATGCGTTTTGGCTCGTTGCTTTCATCAGCTTGTTGCCTTACAGTTTTAGTATTCACAGTCCCCCCTATATAGATGCAGCCAGGGACAGGATGTACACTACATTACTTTGTATAAACCCTATAAGAATCTAGGATGTAATTATCTTTCAGTGATTAGGATGAAACACATTTACACTCATTAGTATGCAAAACTCAACTCAGCTTAGCTTTGCTGCGTCAACGTACGTTCGATTACAGGCTCAAAATGGCTAGAAACAAAGCACTTTCTTCTGAAACTCATCAGTCTATTCTTGTTCTGAGAAATGAAGGATATTCCATGCGAGAAATTGGCAATAAACTGAAGATCTCGTACAACGCTGTGCACTACTCCCTTCACAGAACAGCGCAAACTGTCTCTAACCAGAATAAAAAGAGAAGTGGGAGGCCCCGGTGCACCACTGAGCAAGAGGACAAGTACATTTGAGTGTCTAGTTTGAGTAACAGACACCTCACAAGTCCTCAACTGGCAGCTTCATTAAATAGTACCCGCAAAACACCAGTCTCAACATCAACAGTGAAGAGGCGACTCCGGGATGCTGGCCTTCTAGGCAGACTACCCCTGTCCAGTGTTCTTTTGCCCATCTTAATATTTTCTTTTTATTGGCCAGTCATTTTCTTTGCAACTCTGCCTAGAAGGCCAACAATCCCGGAGTCGCCTCTTCACTGTTGACGTTGTTGAGACTGGCAATTTCTCGCATGGAATAGCCTTCATTTCTCAGAACAAGAATAGACTGACAAGTTTCAGGTTTCTGGCCATTTTGAGCCTGTAATTGAACCCACAAATGCTGATGCTCCAGATACTCAACTAGCTAACAGAACGTGCCATTGGAACACAGGAGTGATGGTTGCTGATAATGGGACTCCTATGTAGATATTGTAGATATTCCATTAAAATCTGCCGTTTCCAGCTACAATAGTCATTTACAACATTAACAATGTCTACACTGTATTTCTGATCAATTTGATGTTATTTTAATGGACCAAAAATTTGCTTTTCTTTATAAAACAAGGACATTTCTAAGTGACACAAAAACCTTTCAATGGTAGTGTATGCATAATGAGACAGGCTGATAGTGTTTATCACAGCAAGAATATTAGGAAGAGAAAACTCTTGTTCGCTACCCCTTCAATGATTGCAGCTCTGTAAGGTGGAAGCAATATAGTGCAAGCCAGTGGAGGCTGCTGAGGGGAGGACGGCTCACAATAATGTCTGGATTGGAGCGAATGGAATGGCATCAAACACCTGGAAACCATGGAAACCATGTGTTGGATGTATTTGATGCCATTCCACTGATTCCACTCCAGCCATTATCACGAGCCCATCCTCTCCGACCTCCTGTGCTGGAAGCTTTACCACTACACAGCTTTCTTCTCCAGGACCCTCAGACATGCTTTCACACAGGGGTTAGGGCAGAAGGGGATGGATTTGGGAACGACTGTGTGACTTTTAACTTACCACTTTTCCTGTCCATCGCTGTATTAGTTCAGGGTCATGGACTTCTCTGCTGTCAGAGAGTGGGCAACCTGGAAAAGAGAATGGAAGTCTGTGAGCAACTGAAATAACACGGAATATCAACACTGGCCAACTGTTTGTAATACAACCTCTGTTTTGTTTTAAATAAGAGCTCTTTTCTTTTTAGATGAGAAGAGCGTATGTGAAATGACTTGTTGCAGCTACCCATGATAGTCTGTTTGTTGCTAATGAGAGAAACATCCTGTCCACAACCTCTCCACTGTGTCATTGTCTAAAAGACCCTCGGTGGCCATTAGAAATCACCACAACACTGACAAGGGCTACAGTTTCATCCAACTAATTAGGAAAATGTTCCATCTGGGTGCCATTTTGTGTGTTTTGTTCCAGTTGGAGCTGCCAAGAAACTGAAGCCCGCTGCTTTTTACGAGGGGCCTTACATGAGGCAATTGGGATGGAAAAAATCAAATCAATCAAATCAACAAAAAACTAAAATCCCATTCTTGGTGAACAATAGGTGTAGACTAACAGTGAAATTCTTCCCAACAATGCAGAGAGGAAAATAGAAAATAATAACACAAGGAATAAAAACAACTCAGAGATTTGGGTCAAAACTTTCAGAGGTTTATGCTTTTAAATGTAATATCCAATACTACTAATAATACACAGTAAAGGCAAGGATGTTCCCAAAGCCTTCCCATGCTTTAAAGATTGAACCCATTTAAAATAGCACACCCTTAGGCCTGCAGCAAAATATAAATCGCTAAACAGTTGAGCAGATAAACACACAATTTCCATGTAAATTAGTGCGGGTGAAAGAAAAAGAGCTAGTCAGAAGAACACGTCCTTCTCAAAGCCTGTTTTAGTGAGCGATGAAGTGTAAACTGGAACCCGGCAGACAGGAGTGAATTCCAGTGCAATAAACAACTTTATGAGTTTTATAAGAGCATGAAATTCAAATCAAACCCTTATCTAATCTACTTATCTATGCTACTTACAGTGGGGAGAACAAGTATTTGATACATTGCCGATTTTGCAGGTTTTCCTACTTACAAAGCACGTAGAGGTCTGTAATTTTTATCATCGGTACACTTCAACTGTGAGAAACGGAATCTAAAACAAAAATCCAGAAAATCACATATGATTTTTAAGTAATTAATTTGCATTTTATTGCATGACATAAGTATTTGAAAACCTACCAACCAGAAAGAATTCCGGCTCTCACAGACCTGTAAGCCATCCTGTTCTCCACTCATTACCTGCATTAACTTCACCTGTTTGAACTCGTTACCTGTATAAAAGACACCTGTCCACACACTCAATCAAACAGACTCCAACCTCTCCACAATGGCCAAGAACAGAGAGCTGTGTAAGGACATCAGGGATACAATTATAGACCTGCACAAGGCTGGGATGGGCTACAGGACAATAGCCAAGCAGCTTGGTGAGAAGGCAACAATTGTTGACGCAATTATTAGAAAATGGAAGAAGTTCAAGATGACGGTCAATCAACCTCGGTCTGGGGCTCCATGCAAGATCTCACCTCGTGGGGCATCAATGATCATGAGGAAGGTGAGGGATCAGCCCAGAACTACACGGCAGGACCTGGTCAATGACCTGAAGAGAGCTGGGACCACAGTCTCAAAGAAAACCATTAGTAACACACTACGCCGTCATGGATTAAAATCCTACAGCGCACGCAAGGTCCCGCAGCTCAAGCCAGCGCATGTCCAGGCCCGTCTGAAGTTTGCCAATGACCATCTGGATGATCCAGAGGAGGAATGGGAGAAGGTCATGTGGTCTGATGAGACAAAAATTTTGCTTTTTGGTCTAAACTCCACTCGCCATGTTTGGAGGAAGAAGAAGGATGAGTACAACCCCAAGAACACCATCCCAACCATGAAGCATGGAGGTGGAAACATCCTTCTTTGGGGATGCTTTTCTGCAAAGGGGACAGGACGACTAAACCTTATTGAGGGGAGAATGGATGGGGCCATGTATCGCGAGATCTTGGCCAACAACCTCCTTCCCTCAGTAAGAGCATTGAAGATGGGTCGTGGCTGGGTCTTCCAGCATGACAACTGCCCGAAACCCACAGCCAGGGCAACTAAGGAGTGGCTCCGTAAGAAGCATCTCAAGATCCTGGAGTGGCTTAGCCAGTCTCCAGACCTGAACCCAATAGAAAATCTTTGGAGGGAGTTGAAAGTCCGTATTTCCCAGCGACAGCCCCGAAACCTGAAGGATCTGGAGAAGGTCTGTATGGAGGAGTGGGCCAAAATCCCTGCTGCAGTGTGTGCAAACCTGGTCAAGAACTTCAGGAAACGTATGATCTCTGTAATTGCAAACAAAGGTTTCTGTACCAAATATTAAGTTCTGCTTTTCTGATGTATCAAATACTTATGTCATGCAATAAAATGCAAATTAATTACTTAAAAATCATACAATGTGATTTTCTGGATTTTTGTTTTATATTCCGTTTCTCACAGTTCAAGTGTACCTATGATAAAAATTACAGACCTGTACATGCTTTGTAAGTAGGAAAACCTGCAAAATCGACAGTGTATCAAATACTTGTTCTCCCCACTGTATCTATCCTACTTATCCTATCTACTTATCTATCCTACTTATCTATTCTACTTATGTGATTCTACTTATCTAATCTACTTATCTATGCTACTTATCTATCCTACTTATCTAATCTACTTATGTTATTCTACTTATCTAACTACTTATCTATGCTACTTATGCTATCCTATTTATCTATACTACTTAAGCTATGCTACTTATGCTATTCTACTTATCTATGCTACTTGTATCAATCTTTATGATTGCTTTCTCACCTTAAATGTGTTTTATCATCATAATGGAAGACTTTAGGCTCTTGAGCACTTTCCTGAGCTTTTCTTATTACCTTCCTGCAGCTTGGTACCATCACAACCCCCTTAATAATGCACAAAGAACAAAACACCTTTGAAGCCTAAGGCAAAGAACAAATTGTAAGTGACAATCTCTACTCATTCTGCTTTAATGACTTTGGGGAGAACAGAGGAAGCATCTTTCTACCCGACAACAAATGTCCTGTATCTGTGAACAATACACACTGGAACGGTGGTGCTGGGGAAAGACTGTGTGCTTAGAGTAGATGTGGGCTGTTTACCATCAGAGTACAGCACAGGAATATGCTACAATACACAGGCACCGCATTGGATGGCAAGGCCATCGATCAAAATGACAGCCAATCCACACAGGAACCTGATCTCGGATCAATAACAACCTCTAGCTGGACCGCCTCCATAAATAAACCCAAAACAATAAAGCAAAGCAAAGCAATGTGAGACCAAGAGCAGAACTGTCTCTGTGTTTCTACCCTGTCCAGTCATATCTCTCAGCCATTTACCAGTCGTATCTCTATCTCTCAGCCCTTTACCAGTCATATCTCTATCTCTCAGCCCTTTACCAGTCATATCTCTATCTCTCAGCCCTTTACCAGTCATATCTCTATCTCTCAGCCCTTTACCAGTCATATCTCTATCTCTCAGCCATTTACCAGTCATATCTCTATCTCTCAGCCCTTTACAAGTCATATCTCTATCTCTCAGCCCTTTACCAATCATATCTCTATCTCTCAGCCCTTTACCAGTCATATCTCTCAGCCCTTTACCAGTCATATCTCTCAGCCCTTTACCAGTCATATCTCTCAGCCCTTTACCAGTCATATCTCTCAGCCCTTTACCATTCATATCTCTATCTCTCAGCCCTTTACCAGTCATATCTCTCAGCCCTTTACCAGTCATATCTCTCAGCCCTTTACCAGTCATATCTCTCAGCCCTTTACCAGTCATATCTCTCAGCCCTTTACCAGTCATATCTCTCAGCCCTTTACCAGTCATATCTCTATCTCTCAGCCCTTTACCAGTCATATCTCTATCTCTCAGCCCTTTACCAGTCATATCTATATCTCTCAGCCCTTTACCAGTCATATCTCTATCCCTCAGCCCTTTACCAGTCATATCTCTATCTCTCAGCCCTTTACCAGTCATGTCTCTATCTCTCAGCCCTTTACCAGTCATATCTCTATCTCTCAGCCCTTTACCAGTTATATCTCTCAGCCCTTTACCAGTCATATCTTTATCTCTCAGCCCTTTACCAGTCATATCTCTCAGCCCTTTACCAGTCATATCTCTATCTCTCAGCCCTTTACCAGTCATATCTCTATCTCTCAGCCCTTTACCAGTCATGTCTCTATCCCTCAGCCCTTTACCAGTCATGTCTCTATCTCTCAGCCCTTTACCAGTCATATCTCTATCTCCCAGCCCTTTACCAGTCATATCTCTCAGCCCTTTACCAGTCATATCTCTATCTCTCAGCCCTTTACCAGTCATATCTCTCAGCCCTTTACCAGTCATATCTCTCAGCCCTTTACCATTCATATCTCTATCTCTCAGCCCTTTACCAGTCATATCTCTATCTCTCAGCCCTTTACCAGTCATATCTCTCAGCCCTTTACCAGTCATATCTATCTCTCAGCCCTTTACCAGTCATATCTCTCAGCCCTTTACCAGTCATATCTCTATCTCTCAGCCCTTTACCAGTCATATCTCTATCTCTCAGCCCTTTACCAGTAACATCTCTATCTCTCAGCCATTTACCGGTCATATCTCTCAGCCCTTTACCAGTCATATCTCTATCTCTCAGCCCTTTACCAGTCATATATCTATCTCTCAGCTCTTTACCAGTCATATCTCTATCTCTCAGCCCTTTACCAGTCATATCTCTCAGCCCTTTACTAGTCATATCTCTATCTCCCAGCCCTTTACCAGTCATATCTCTATCTCTCAGCCCTTTACCAGTCATATCTCTATCTCTCAGCCCTTTACCAGTCATATCTATATCTCTCAGCCCTTTACCAGTCATATCTCTATCCCTCAGCCCTTTACCAGTCATATCTCTATCTCTCAGCCCTTTACTAGTCATATCTCTCAGCCCTTTACCAGTCATATCTCTCAGCCCTTTACCAGTCATATCTCTATCTCTCAGCCCTTTACCAGTCATATCTCTCAGCCCTTTACCAGTCATATCTCTCAGCCCTTTACCAGTCATATCTCTCAGCCCTTTACCAGTCATATCTCTCAGCCCTTTACCAGTCATATCTCTATCTCTCAGCCCTTTACCAGTCATATCTCTATCTCTCAGCCCTTTACCAGTCATATCTATATCTCTCAGCCCTTTACCAGTCATATCTCTATCCCTCAGCCCTTTACCAGTCATATCTCTATCTCTCAGCCCTTTACCAGTCATGTCTCTATCTCTCAGCCCTTTACCAGTCATATCTCTATCTCTCAGCCCTTTACCAGTTATATCTCTCAGCCCTTTACCAGTCATATCTTTATCTCTCAGCCCTTTACCAGTCATATCTCTCAGCCCTTTACCAGTCATATCTCTATCTCTCAGCCCTTTACCAGTCATATCTCTATCTCTCAGCCCTTTACCAGTCATGTCTCTATCCCTCAGCCCTTTACCAGTCATGTCTCTATCTCTCAGCCCTTTACCAGTCATATCTCTATCTCCCAGCCCTTTACCAGTCATATCTCTCAGCCCTTTACCAGTCATATCTCTCAGCCCTTTACCATTCATATCTCTATCTCTCAGCCCTTTACCAGTCATATCTCTATCTCTCAGCCCTTTACCAGTCATATCTCTCAGCCCTTTACCAGTCATATCTCTCAGCCCTTTACCATTCATATCTCTATCTCTCAGCCCTTTACCAGTCATATCTCTATCTCTCAGCCCTTTACCAGTCATATCTCTCAGCCCTTTACCAGTCATATCTATCTCTCAGCCCTTTACCAGTCATATCTCTCAGCCCTTTACCAGTCATATCTCTATCTCTCAGCCCTTTACCAGTCATATCTCTATCTCTCAGCCCTTTACCAGTAACATCTCTATCTCTCAGCCATTTACCGGTCATATCTCTCAGCCCTTTACCAGTCATATCTCTATCTCTCAGCCCTTTACCAGTCATATATCTATCTCTCAGCTCTTTACCAGTCATATCTCTATCTCTCAGCCCTTTACCAGTCATATCTCTCAGCCCTTTACTAGTCATATCTCTATCTCCCAGCCCTTTACCAGTCATATCTCTATCTCTCAGCCCTTTACCAGTCATATCTCTATCTCTCAGCCCTTTACCAGTCATATCTATATCTCTCAGCCCTTTACCAGTCATATCTCTATCCCTCAGCCCTTTACCAGTCATATCTCTATCTCTCAGCCCTTTACCAGTCATGTCTCTATCTCTCAGCCCTTTACCAGTCATATCTCTATCTCTCAGCCCTTTACCAGTTATATCTCTCAGCCCTTTACCAGTCATATCTTTATCTCTCAGCCCTTTACCAGTCATATCTCTCAGCCCTTTACCAGTCATATCTCTATCTCTCAGCCCTTTACCAGTCATATCTCTATCTCTCAGCCCTTTACCAGTCATGTCTCTATCCCTCAGCCCTTTACCAGTCATGTCTCTATCTCTCAGCCCTTTACCAGTCATATCTCTATCTCCCAGCCCTTTACCAGTCATATCTCTCAGCCCTTTACCAGTCATATCTCTCAGCCCTTTACCATTCATATCTCTATCTCTCAGCCCTTTACCAGTCATATCTCTATCTCTCAGCCCTTTACCAGTCATATCTCTCAGCCCTTTACCAGTCATATCTCTCAGCCCTTTACCATTCATATCTCTATCTCTCAGCCCTTTACCAGTCATATCTCTATCTCTCAGCCCTTTACCAGTCATATCTCTCAGCCCTTTACCAGTCATATCTATCTCTCAGCCCTTTACCAGTCATATCTCTCAGCCCTTTACCAGTCATATCTCTATCTCTCAGCCCTTTACCAGTCATATCTCTATCTCTCAGCCCTTTACCAGTAACATCTCTATCTCTCAGCCATTTACCGGTCATATCTCTCAGCCCTTTACGAGTCATATCTCTATCTCTCAGCCCTTTACCAGTCATATATCTATCTCTCAGCTCTTTACCAGTCATATCTCTATCTCTCAGCCCTTTACCAGTCATATCTCTCAGCCCTTTACTAGTCATATCTCTATCTCCCAGCCCTTTACCAGTCATATCTCTATCTCTCAGCCCTTTACCAGTCATATCTCTATCTCTCAGCCCTTTACCAGTCATATCTATATCTCTCAGCCCTTTACCAGTCATATCTCTATCCCTCAGCCCTTTACCAGTCATATCTCTATCTCTCAGCCCTTTACCAGTCATGTCTCTATCTCTCAGCCCTTTACCAGTCATATCTCTATCTCTCAGCCCTTTACCAGTTATATCTCTCAGCCCTTTACCAGTCATATCTTTATCTCTCAGCCCTTTACCAGTCATATCTCTCAGCCCTTTACCAGTCATATCTCTATCTCTCAGCCCTTTACCAGTCATATCTCTATCTCTCAGCCCTTTACCAGTCATGTCTCTATCCCTCAGCCCTTTACCAGTCATGTCTCTATCTCTCAGCCCTTTACCAGTCATATCTCTATCTCCCAGCCCTTTACCAGTCATATCTCTCAGCCCTTTACCAGTCATATCTCTCAGCCCTTTACCATTCATATCTCTATCTCTCAGCCCTTTACCAGTCATATCTCTATCTCTCAGCCCTTTACCAGTCATATCTCTCAGCCCTTTACCAGTCATATCTATCTCTCAGCCCTTTACCAGTCATATCTCTCAGCCCTTTACCAGTCATATCTCTATCTCTCAGCCCTTTACCAGTCATATCTCTATCTCTCAGCCCTTTACCAGTAACATCTCTATCTCTCAGCCATTTACCGGTCATATCTCTCAGCCCTTTACCAGTCATATCTCTATCTCTCAGCCCTTTACCAGTCATATATCTATCTCTCAGCTCTTTACCAGTCATATCTCTATCTCTCAGCCCTTTACCAGTCATATCTCTCAGCCCTTTACTAGTCATATCTCTATCTCCCAGCCCTTTACCAGTCATATCTCTATCTCTCAGCCCTTTACCAGTCATATCTCTATCTCTCAGCCCTTTACCAGTCATATCTATATCTCTCAGCCCTTTACCAGTCATATCTCTATCCCTCAGCCCTTTACCAGTCATATCTCTATCTCTCAGCCCTTTACCAGTCATGTCTCTATCTCTCAGCCCTTTACCAGTCATATCTCTATCTCTCAGCCCTTTACCAGTTATATCTCTCAGCCCTTTACCAGTCATATCTTTATCTCTCAGCCCTTTACCAGTCATATCTCTCAGCCCTTTACCAGTCATATCTCTATCTCTCAGCCCTTTACCAGTCATATCTCTATCTCTCAGCCCTTTACCAGTCATGTCTCTATCCCTCAGCCCTTTACCAGTCATGTCTCTATCTCTCAGCCCTTTACCAGTCATATCTCTATCTCCCAGCCCTTTACCAGTCATATCTCTCAGCCCTTTACCAGTCATATCTCTCAGCCCTTTACCATTCATATCTCTATCTCTCAGCCCTTTACCAGTCATATCTCTATCTCTCAGCCCTTTACCAGTCATATCTCTCAGCCCTTTACCAGTCATATCTCTCAGCCCTTTACCATTCATATCTCTATCTCTCAGCCCTTTACCAGTCATATCTCTATCTCTCAGCCCTTTACCAGTCATATCTCTCAGCCCTTTACCAGTCATATCTATCTCTCAGCCCTTTACCAGTCATATCTCTCAGCCCTTTACCAGTCATATCTCTATCTCTCAGCCCTTTACCAGTCATATCTCTATCTCTCAGCCCTTTACCAGTAACATCTCTATCTCTCAGCCATTTACCGGTCATATCTCTCAGCCCTTTACCAGTCATATCTCTATCTCTCAGCCCTTTACCAGTCATATATCTATCTCTCAGCTCTTTACCAGTCATATCTCTATCTCTCAGCCCTTTAGCAGTCATATCTCTCAGCCCTTTACTAGTCATATCTCTATCTCCCAGCCCTTTACCAGTCATATCTCTCAGCCCTTTACCAGTCATATCTATCTCTCAGCCCTTTACCAGTCATATCTCTCAGCCCTTTACCAGTCATATCTCTATCTCTCAGCCCTTTACCAGTCATATCTCTATCTCTCAGCCCTTTACCAGTCATATCTCTATCTCTCAGCCCTTTACCAGTCATATCTCTCAGCCCTTTACCATTCATATCTCTCAGCCCTTTACCAGTCATATCTCTATCTCTCAGCCCTTTACCAGTCATATCTCTATCTCTCAGCCCTTTACCAGTCACATCTCTATCTCTCAGCCATTTACCGGTCATATCTCTCAGCCCTTTACCAGTCATATCTCTATCTCTCAGCCCTTTACCATTCATATCTCTATCTCTCAGCCCTTTACCAGTCATATCTCTATCTCTCAGCCCTTTACCAGTCATATCTCTCAGCCCTTTACCAGTCATATCTATCTCTCAGCCCTTTACCAGTCATATCTCTCAGCCCTTTACCAGTCATATCTCTATCTCTCAGCCCTTTACCAGTCATATCTCTATCTCTCAGCCCTTTACCAGTCACATCTCTATCTCTCAGCCATTTACCGGTCATATCTCTCAGCCCTTTACCAGTCATATCTCTATCTCCCAGCCCTTTACCAGTCATATCTCTATCTCTATCTCCCAGCCCTTTACCAGTCATATCTCTATCTCTCAGCCCTTTACCAGTCATATCTCTATCTCTCAGCCCTTTACCAGTCATATCTCTATCTCTCAGCCCTTTACCAGTCATATCTCTATCTCGCAGCCCTTTACCAGTCACTTCTCTATCCCCCAGTCATTTACCAGTCAAATCTCTATCTCTCAGCCCTTTACCAGTCATATCTCTATCCCTCAGCCCTTTACCAGTCATATCTCTATCCCCCAGCCCTTTACCAGTCATATCTCTATCCCCCAGCCCTTTACCAGTCATATCTCTATCTCTCAGCCCTTTACCAGTCATGTCTCTATCCCTCAGCCCTTTACCAGTCATATCTCTATCTCTCAGCCCTTTACAAGTCATGTCTCTATCCCTCAGCCCTTTACCAGTCATATCTCTATCCCTCAGCCCTTTACCAGTCATATCTCTATCCCTCAGCACTTTACCAGTCATATCTCTATCCCCCAGCACTTTACCAGTCATATCTCTATCTCCCAGCCCTTTACCAGTCATATCTCTATCCCTCAGCCCTTTACCAGTCATATCTCTATCCCTCAGCCCTTTACCAGTCATATCTCTATCTCCCAGCCCTTTACCAGTCATATCTCTATCCCCCAGCCCTTTACCAGTCATATCTCTATCCCCCAGCCCTTTACCAGTCACATCTCTATCCCCCAGCCCTTTACCAGTCATATCTCTATCTCCCAGCCCTTTACCAGTCATATCTCTATCCCCCAGCCCTTTACCAGTCATATCTCTATCCCCCAGCCCTTTACCAGTCACATCTCTATCTCTCAGCCCTTTACAAGTCATGTCTCTATCCCTCAGCCCTTTACCAGTCATATCTCTATCCCTCAGCCCTTTACCAGTCATATCTCTATCCCTCAGCACTTTACCAGTCATATCTCTATCCCTCAGCCCTTTACCAGTCATATCTCGATCCCCCAGCCCTTTACCAGTCATATCTCTATCCATCGGCCCTTTACCAGTCATATCTCTATCCCTCAGCCCTTTACCAGTCATATCTCTATCCCTCAGCCCTTTACCAGTCATATCTCTATCCCCCAGCCCTTTACCAGTCATATCTCTATCCATCGGCCCTTTACCAGTCATATTTCTATCCCTCAGCCCTTTACCAGTCATATCTCTATCCCTCAGCCCTTTACCAGTCATATCTCTATCCCCCAGCCCTTTACCAGTCATATCTCTATCCCTCAGCTCTTTACCAGTCATATCTCTATCTCTCAGCCCTTTACCAGTCATATCTCTCAGCTCTTTACAAGTCATATCTCTATCCCTCAGCCCTTTACCAGTCATATCTCTCAGCCCTTTACCAGTCATATCGCTATCTCTCAGCCCTTTACCAGTCATATCTTTATCCCTCAGCTCTTTACCAGTCATATCTCCATCCCCCAGCCCTTTACCAGTCATATCTCTATCCCTCAGCTCTTTACCAGTCATATATCTATCCCTCAGCCCTTTACCAGTCATATCTCTCAGCCCTTTACCAGTCATATATCTATCCCTCAGCCCTTTACCAGTCATATCTCTATCCCTCAGCCCTTTACCAGTCATATCTCCCAGCCCTTTACCAGTCATATCTCTATCCCCCAGCCCTTTACCAGTCATATCTCTATCTCTCAGCCCTTTACCAGTCATGTCTCTATCCCCCAGCCCTTTACCAGTCATATCTCTATCTCTCAGCCCTTTACCAGTCATGTCTCTATCCCCCAGCCCTTTACCAGTCATATCTCTATCTCTCATCCCTTTACCAGTCATATCTCTATCTCTCAGCCCTTTACCAGTCATATCTCTATCCCCCAGCCCTTTACCAGTCATATCTCTATCTCTCATCCCTTTACCAGTCATATCTCTATCTCTCAGCCCTTTACCAGTCATGTCTCTATCCCCCAGCCCTTTACCAGTCATATCTCTATCTCTCATCCCTTTACCAGTCATATCTCTATCTCTCAGCCCTTTACCAGTCATATCTCTATCCCCCAGCCCTTTACCAGTCATATCTCTATCTCTCATCCCTTTACCAGTCATATCTCTATCTCTCAGCCCTTTACCAGTCATATCTCTATCCCCCAGCCATTTACCAGTCATATCTCTATCCCCAGCCCTTTAACAGTCATGTCTCTATCTCTCAGCCCTTTACCAGTCATATCTCTATCTCTCAGCCCTTTACCAGTCATATCTCTATCTCTCAGCCCTTTACCAGTCATGTCTCTATCCCCCAGCCCTTTACCAGTCATATCTCTATCTCTCATCCCTTTACCAGTCATATCTCTATCCCTCAGCCCTTTACCAGTCATATCTCTATCCCCCAGCCCTTTACCAGTCATATCTCTATCCCCAGCCCTTTAACAGTCATGTCTCTATCTCTCAGCCCTTTACCAGTCATATCTCTATCCCTCAGCTCTTTACCAGTCCTGTCTCTATCCCCCAGCCCTTTACCAGTCATATCTCTATCCCTCGGCCCTTTACCAGTCATATCTCTATCCCTCGGCCCTTTACCTGTCATATCTCTATCCCTCGGCCCTTTACCAGTCATATCTCTATCCCCCAGCCCTTTACCAGTCATATCTCTATCCCTCAGCCCTTTACCAGTCATATCTCTATCCCTCGGCCCTTTACCAGTCATATCTCTATCCTCCAGCCCTTTACCAGTCATATCTAAATCCCCCAGCCCTTTACCAGTCATACCTCTATCCCTCAGCCCTTTACCAGTCATATCTCTCAGCCCTTTACCAGTCATATCTCTATCCCTCAGCCCTTTACCAGTAATATCTCTCAGCCCTTTACCAGTCATATCTCTATCCCTCAGCTCTTTACCAGTCATATATCTATCCCTCAGCCTTTTACCAGTCATATCTCTCAGCCCTTTACCAGTCATATCTCTATCCCTCAGCTCTTTACCAGTCATATCTCTATCCCTCAGCCCTTTACCAGTCATATCTCTCAGCCCTTTACCAGTCATATCTGTATCCCTCAGCCCTTTACCAGTCATATCTCCCAGCCCTTTACCAGTCATATCTCTATCCCCCAGCCCTTTACCAGTCATATCTCTATCTCTCAGCCCTTTACCAGTCATATCTCTATCCCTCAGCTCTTTACCAGTCATGTCTCTATCCCTCAGCTCTTTACCAGTCATGTCTCTATCCCTCAGCTCTTTACCAGTCACATCTCTATCCCTCAGCCCTTTATCAGTCATATATCTATCCCTCAGCCCTTTACCAGTCATGTCTCTATCCCTCAGCCCTTTACACCGGCCCTACTTATCTTCATTTCAGCCGTTAGCCAGTGACTCACCGGGAGTTAGTCATGATACATCGTATGACTATCATAAGACACACAGGATCTGACCAACACATTGTCTCTGCTACCATGGAAACCACACATATGGCAAATTTATCTCGTCGCTGAGGTGTTGCTATGGAAGCAGGGGCATGCATGTCCCTGACACTCCAAATCGTTCATGTGACACTGGGCAATCTGGTTCCGGCTCGCTGTCCTTGAGGCCTAATTAGCCAATTTGTGAGCGGAAGAATGCTGTTGATAATTGCTGAGTAAAGCGCAAGGTTGCAGACTCGACAGGCAATTATACACAGCTGGCAGAGCAGAGCAGTGCAGCTCAGCTAGTTAATTATATCCTTACTAAAAACACAGGGACATATATGAGAGAGAGAGAGAGAGAGAGAGAGAGAGAGAGAGAGAGAGAGAGAGAGAGAGAGAGGCACAGAGAAGAGGAGAGAGAGAGACAGAGAGAGAGAGGGGGAAAAGAGAGGCACAGAGAGGGAGAGCGAGAGAGAGAGAGAGAGAGAGGGAGAGAGAGAGACACAGAGAGAGAGAGGGAGAGAGAGAGAGAGAGAGAGAGAGAGAGAGGGAGAGAGAGGGAGAGAGAGAGAGCTACACACAGGCTGTGAGAGGAGCAACTGGCCCAGCCCCCACCAACCAAATGAGTGACATTAAACAAATGCTGAGTCTACTATGCTCACATGTGATATGCCGAGGGTCATGGTAAGATGAGCACAAGAACTCCACCATCCTCACACTACACCGACCCAAGTAGCATGACACAAATTCTATCTTAAAGGATAAACAAATCACATTTGAGAGTTAAAGAGTTTACTTTAATTGAAAAATCTTATTTTAATAGTTCTTGTTGGATTGTGAGTGTTTTTCTCATTTTGAAGGTAAAGAAAAATTAAAAAGAGTTATGAAATCTGTTTACGTTGCATGTTGGAATTTACAAGGGTTGAAGACCTCTGCTTTTGGACTAAAGAGCAGAAACCCCGACTTCCTGAAAGAAATTGATGATGTTGGTATTGTAGTACTACAGGAAACATGGTGCAGAGGTGATGTTTCCACTGGCTGTCCACTAGGTTATAGTGAGATAATTGTACCATCCACTAAATTAAAAGGAATCAAACAGGGCAGAGACTCAGGGGGAATGCTAATATGGTATAAATCTGAACTAATTCATTCAATCGAATTGATCAAAACAGGAGAATTCATTATCTGGTTAAAAATCAACAAGGAGGCTATCTCGACAGATAAAAACGTCTTCCTCTGTGCCACATACATTGGCACAGAGGAATTCCCCCCTCAGAGTCACCCTACTTCAATGAAGAGAGTTTCTCCATTCTAGAGGGGGAGACTAGTCACTTTCAGGCCTAAGGCAACGTACTGGTCTGTGGAGACCTGAATGCTAGAACAGCAGAAGAACTATTAACAGTCATGGGGACAAACACCTACCAGGAAGCAACAACATTTCCCTCCCCACATACCCCACCAGAAACAACTATGACAAAGTGAAAAACAAAAACGGAGTACAGCTCCTGAAGCTCTGTCGAACACTGGGTCTGTACATAGTCAATGGTAGGCTGAGAGGGGACTCTTTTGGTAGGTACACCTACAGCTCTGTGGAACACTGGGTCTGTACATAGTCAATGGTAGGCTGAGAGGGGACTCTTTTGGTAGGTACACCTACAGCTCTGTGGAACACTGGGTCTGTACATAGTCAATGGTAGGCTGAGAGGGGACTCTTTTGGTAGGTACACCTACAGCTCTGTGGAACACTGGGTCTGTACATAGTCAATGGTAGGCTGAGAGGGGACTCTTTTGGTAGGTACACCTACAGCTCTGTGGAACACTGGGTCTGTACATAGTCAATGGTAGGCTGAGAGGGGACTCTTTTGGTAGGTACACCTACAGCGCTGTGGAACACTGGGTCTGTACATAGTCAATGGTAGGCTGAGAGGGGACTCTTTTGGTAGATACACCTACAGCTCATCCCTTGGCAGCAGCACTGTAGACTACTTCCTCACCGACCTAAACCCAGAGTCTCTCAGAGCCTTCACAGTCAGGCCACTAACACCTCTCTCAGACCACAGTAAAATCACAGTGTATCTGAGAAGAGCAGAACCCAACCATGAAGCATCACGACCCAATAAATTACATGGTACTAAACAGGCCTATAGATGAAGTGCAAACAGTACAGACATACAACAAAAAAATACAATCTCTCCTGGACAACTTTTTAGCCTTAACATTCTCCTACAGCAATGAAGGTGTACATTTGGCTGTTTGGAACATAAACTTTATATTTGACAAATTAGCCTCCTTGGCTCATTTAAAGAAGCATAAGAGCAAACCAGAAATAACAGATAATGAAAAATGGTTTGATACTGATTGCAAAAATCTAAGAAAGTAATTGAGAAATATATCTAATCAAAAACACAGAGAACCAGACAACAAACATATAGGCCTTCAATATGGGGAAACACTGAAGCAATACAAACACACCCTAAGAACAGAGGAACAGCACATTAGAAATCAGCTGGATGGAATTGAGGAATCCATAGAATCAAACCACATCTGGGAGAATTGGAATAAATTAAACAAACCTCATCATGAGGAATTGGCTATCCAAAATGGGGATATGTGGAGAAATCACTTTGCAAACCTCTACAGCAATATAACAAAGAGGCCAGAACAAAAAGATATACAAGAAATCAGCAGTCAAAGACTATCAGAATCCTGAGGAAACCCCAATTACAGAAGAAGAATTATTGGAAAAACTATGCACTCTCCAACCCAAAAAGACATGTGGTGCTGATGGTATTTTAAATGAAATGATCAAATATACAGACCACAAATTCAAATTGGCTATACTCAAACTCTTCAACATTATCCTTACTGCAGGTATTTTCCCCAATATTTGGAACCAGGGATTGATCACACCAATCTTTAAAAATGGAGACAAATTTGACCCAAATAATTACAGAGGAATTTGCGTTAACAGCAACTTGGGCAAAATTCTCTGCAGTATTATAAATAGCAGACTACATAATTTCCTTGACGAACACAACGTCCTGAGTAGGAGCCAGATTGGATTTCTATAAAATTAGCGTACAACAGACCACATTTACACCCTCCACACTCTAATTGATAAAACAAGTAAACCAAAACAAAGGCTAAATCTACTCGTGTTTTGTAGATTTCAAGAAAGCATTTTATTCAATTTGGCACGAAGGTCTTTTTTATAAACTAATAGAAAGTGGTATTGGAGGGAAAACATTATGTTATTAAATCAATGTACACTAAAAACAAATGTGCGGTTAAAATTGGCAACAAGAAAACAGACTTCTTCTCTCAGGGACGGGGAGTGAAACAGGGCTGCACAATAAGTCCAACACTATTTAACATCTACATTAATGAATTGGCAAAAACATTAGAAGAATCGGCAGCACCTGGTCTCACCCTCTACAACACTGAAATCAAGTGTCTACTGTACGCAGATGACCTGGTGCTACTGTCTCCCACTAAGGAGGGTCTGCTATACGCAGATGACCTGGTGCTACTGTCTCCCACTAAAGAGGGGTTACAGCAGCACCTAGATCGTCTTCACAGGTTCTGTCAGACCTGGGCTCTGACCGTTAACCTAAAAAAAACAAATATAATGATATTCCAAAAAAGGTCTGGAAATAAGGATGACAAATATAAATTCTATTTGGACACAGTTCTATTAGAACACACCAAAAACTACACATATCTAGGACTAAATATCAGCAACACAGGTAGTTTTCACATGGCTGTGAATGAGCTGAGAGACAAAGCAAGAAATGCATTCTATGCCATTAAAAGGAACATCATAATCGAAATTCCAATTAGTATCTGGCTCAAACGTTTTCAATCAGTTATAGAACCAATTGCTCTATATGGCAGTGAAGTATGGGGTCCAATCTCTAATAATGAATTTACCAAATGGGACAAACATCCAATCGAAATACTGCATGCAGAGTTTTGCAAGATTGTATTGCAAGTGCAAAGAAAAACACCAAATAACACATGTAGAGCAGAATTGGGCCAATACCCCCTCCTCATTCGAATAGAAAAAAGAGCCATCAAATTTTACAACCACCTAAAAACAAGTTACCCCAAAACATTCCATCACACAGCTCTACAATGCCAAGAGATGAAAAAAGAGAAGAGTCCCCTCAGCCAGCTGGTTCTGAGGCTCAGTTCACCAACCCAAACCAACCCCATAGAGCCTCAGGACAGCAGTCAGAAAATCTGGCCCAACCAAATCATCACAAAACAAAAAGAAAATCTATCACCTATTGGAAAGACACCACAAAAAAATCTAAGTAAACTTCAAGGCTATTTGGCTCTAAACAGACAGTACATGGTGGCAGACTATCTGACCACTGTGACTGATAGAAAACTGAGGAAAACATTGACTAGGTACAGACTCAGTGAGCACAGTCTGGATATATAGACCGGTCGTCACAGGCCAACCTGGCTGCCCAGAGAGGACATGCTGTGCTCACTCTGCTCAAGGGGAAAGGTAGAGACAGAGCTGCATTTCCTATTACACTGTTACAAATACTCAGACCTAAGATAATATTTCTTTGCCAAAATTATAATTCAATACAAAGAATTTGAAACTATAAAAGATGAAGAAAAAATCAAATATTTATTGGGTGAAAAGCCAAAATGTGCAGTTTTGGAAGCCAAATATGTGTCCTCCTGCCACAACCTGAGGGACAGCCAGTGAAAAGTGCAAAGTAATGTCGATAATATTTCCCATCTTGTTTTGTTTTGTCTTTCATACCATGTCATGTGTCTTCTCAGTCATGAGAGAGAGACTGTCTTCTCATGTTGACACTGGTCCACTACCATTACTTTAATGTATTGTTGTTCTCATAAATATTGTTGTTGTAGTTGTTGTTAATGGTAATCCCATTTCCACTACTACTATTATTATTGCTGTTGGTCCCACCATTTATTTATATATAAATATACAGTGGGGCAAAAACGTATTTAGTCAGCCACCAATTGTGCAAGTTCTCCCACTTAAAAAGATGAGAGAGGTACACTTCAACTATGACAGACAAAATGAGAAGAAAAAAATCCAGAAAATCACATTGTAGGATTATTTATGAATTTATTTGCAAATTATGGTGGAAAATAAGTATTTGGTCACCTACAAACAAGCATGATTTCTGGCTCTCACACACCTGTAACTTCTTCTTTAAGAGGCTCCTCTGTCCTCCACTCGTTACCTGTATTAATGGCACCTGTTTGAACTTGTTATCAGTATAAAAGACACCTGTCCACAACCTCAAACAGTCACACTCCAAACTCCACTATGGCCAAGACCAAAGAGCTGTCAAAGGACACCAGAAACAAAATTGTAGACCTGCACCAGGCTGGGAAGACTGAATCTGCAATAGGTAAGCAGCTTGGTTTGAAGAAATCAACTCTGGGGGCAATTATTAGGAAATGGAAGACATACAAGACCACTGATAATCTCCCTCGGTCTGGGGCTCCACACAAGATCTCACCCCGTGGGGTCAAAATGATCACAAGAACGGTGAGCAAAAATCTCAGAACCACACAGGGGGACCTAGTGAATGACCTGCAGAGAGCTGGGACCAAAGTAACAAAGCCTACCATCAGTAACACACTACGCCGCCAGGGACTCAAATCCTGCAGTGCCAGACGTGTCCCCCTGCTTAAGCCAGTACATGTCCAGGCCCGTCTGAAGTTTGCTAGAGAGCATTTGGATGATCCAGAAGAAGATTGGGAGAATGTCATATGGTCAGCTGAAACCAAAATATAACTTTTTGGTAAAAACTCAACTCGTCGTGTTTGGAGGACAAAGAATGCTGAGTTGCATCCAAAGAACACCATACCTACTGTGAAGCATGGGGGTGGAAACATCATGCTTTGGGGCTGTTTTTCTGCAAAGGGACCAGGACGACTGATCCGTGTAAAGGAAAGAATGAAAGGAAAGAATGAATGGGGCCATGTATCGTGAGATGCAAGGGCATTGAAGATGATGGGTCTTTCAGCATGACAATGATCCCAAACACACCGCCCGGGCAACGAAGGAGTGGCTTTGTAAGAAGCATTTCAAGGTCCTGGAGTGGCCTAGCCAGTCTCCAGATCTCAACCCCATAGAAAATCTTTGGAGGGAGTTGAAAGTCTGTGTTGCCCAGCAACAGCCCCAAAACATCACTGCTCTAGATGAGATCTGCATGGAGGAATGGGCCAAAATACCAGCAACATCTAGTCAATAAATACCCTCCTGTCTCAGCCTCCAGTATTTATGCTGCAGTAGTTTATGTGTCGGGGGGCTAGGGTCAGTTTGTTATATCTGGAGTACTTCTCCTGTCCTTTTCGGTGTCCTGTGTGAATTTAAGTGTGCTCTCTCTAATTCTCTCTTTCTCTCTTTCTTTCTCTCTCTAGGAGGACCTGAGCCCTAGGACCATGCCTCAGGACTACCTGACATGATGACTCCTTGTTGTCCCCAGTCCACCTGGCCGTGCTGCTGCTCCAGTTTCAACTGTTCTGCCTTATTATTATTGGACCATGCTGGTCATTTATGAACATTTGAACATCTTGGCCATGTTCTGTTATAATCTCCACCCGGCACAGCAGAAGAGGACTGGCCACCCCACATAGCCTGGTTCCTCTCTAGGTTTCTTCTTAGGTTTTGGCCTTTCTAGGGAGTTTTTCCTAGCCACCGTGCTTCTACACCTGCATTGCTTGCTGTTTGGGGTTTTAGGCTGGGTTTCTGTACAGCACTTTGAGATATCAGCTGATGTACAAAGGGCTATATAAATACATTTGATTTGATGATGTACAGCCCATCACTATTGGGTGACACGTAGAACATCACTTCAGCATGGTTTCAGGCAGGCACAGAGGAAACTGGGCCAGAACATCACTTCATCGTGGTTACAGGCAGGCATAGAGGAAACTGGGTCAGAACATCACTTCATCATGGTTACAGGCAGGCACAGAGGAAACTGGGTCAGAACATCACTTCATCATGGTTACAGGCAGGCACAGAGGAAACTGGGTCAGAACATCACTTCATCCTGATTACAGGCAGGCACAGAAGAAACTGGGCCAGAACATCACTTCATCATGGTTACAGGCAGGCACAGAGGAAACTGGGTCAGAACATCACTTCATCGTGGTTACAGGCAGGCACAGAGGAAACTGGGTCAGAACATCACTTCATCGTGGTTACAGGCAGGCACAGAGGAAACTGGGCCAGAACATCACTTCATCGTGGTTACAGGCAGGCACAGAGGAAACTGGGCCAGAACATCACTTCATCGTGGTTACAGGCAGGCACAGAGGAAACTGGGTCAGAGCATCACTTCATCGTGGTTACAGGCAGGCACAGAGGAAACTGGGTCAGAACATCACTTCATCGTGGTTACAGGCAGGCACAGAGGAAACTGGGCCAGAACATCACTTCATCGTGGTTACAGGCAGGCACAGAGGAAACTGGGTCAGAACATCACTTCATCGTGGTTACGGGCAGGCACAGAGGAAACTGGGCCAGAACATCACTTCATCGTGGTTACGGGCAGGCACAGAGGAAACTGGGCCAGAACATCACTTCATCGTGGTTACAGGCAGGCACAGAGGAAACTGGGTCAGAACATCACTTCATCGTGGTTACAGGCAGGCACAGAGGAAACGGCCAGAACATCACTTCATCGTGGTTACAGGCAGGCACAGAGGAAACTGGGTCAGAACATCACTTCATCGTGGTTACAGGCAGGCACAGAGGAAACTGGGCCAGAACATCACTTCATCGTGGTTACAGGCAGGCACAGAGGAAACTGGGTCAGAACATCACTTCATCGTGGTTACAGGCAGGCACAGAGGAAACTGGGCCAGAACATCACTTCATCGTGGTTACAGGCAGGCACAGAGGAAACTGGGCCAGAGTGGGGGACCCATCAATCACCTCAAAAGTTCATACGGAAAATACATTTTCCAAGAAGACTAACAAGGTCACAAGAACCGGACAGGTTTATGTCTGATTCTGTGGGTTCAAAGTCAAACACACATGTGAGCCTCTTTCCAGTAACGACAATAAAACACACACGTACACTATTTCCATCACACTCAAGGACATGTGTGATATACAATCTACAAACACCATGTATTTAAACCAGTAAAGCATAACGGAGGCTGATGATGAGGTGGAGACTGACAATCATTATAATAACTCCTGTCCGGAAGCCGTGGGCATCACATCACAGTAACTGCTACAGTAAATAACCTCCTGCCGACAGACATCTCATATTATGTCAGCTGACCCAGTGAACCACAGGGGGCCGAGCCTTCATTGAAAGTCATGGGTCATTACCAGTTCCTGTAGAGTGCTGCAGATTGAATGATATTAATACAGAGAGGAGAGAGGGAAAGTAGTTTGGAGAGGGGAGACTGGAGACGACAGCTGGGAAGGGATGGCAGCTGCACCATCATATCTCACACACACACACACACACACACACACTCACAAACACACACTGAAAGGTCTGCAGCTGTACCTCTAGATCTGTGACCAGCTCGCCAAGCCTAACTCGGCAGCAGAATGAATGGCTGAACTAGACAACAAAACAACATCTGTGAGTTTCTCACTGGTTGTTACCAGGTGTACAGCTCTAGAACGTCTTTTATCAGCACCCTCACCATCTGTGTTTACCTCCACATAATCCTGAGAAAGTGGAAATAGCTAGTCACCATAAAAAACACACATGCTGGCACGCACACAAAGACACACACAAAAGTACATACACACATGCCAAGAAACTCACACATAAACACAACCAGGGGAACATTAATTACTAATGTTACTCTGGAACATCTAGTCAATAATGTTACTCTGGAACATCTAGTCAATAATGTTACTCTGGAACATCTAGTCAATAAAGTTACTCTGGAACATCTAGTCAATAAAGTTACTCTGGAACATCTAGTCAATAAAGTTACTATGGAACATTAATCACTAATGTTACTCTGGAACATCTAGTCAATAATGTTACTCTGGAACATCTAGTCAATAATGTTACTCTGGAACATCTAGTCAATAAAGTTACTCTGGAACATCTAGTCAATAAAGTTACTATGGAACATCTAGTCAATAAAGTTACTATGGAACATTAATCACTAATGTTACTCTGGAACATCTAGTCAATAAAGTTACTCTGGAACATTAATCACTAATGTTACTCTGGAACATCTATTCAATAAAGTTACTATGGAACATTAATCACTAATGTTACTCTGGAACATCAGGTCAATAATGTTACTCTGGAACATCTATTCAATAAAGTTACTATGGAACATTAATCACTAATGTTACTCTGGAACATCAAGTCAATAAAGTTACTATGGAACATGAATCACTAATATTACTCTGGAACATCAGGTCAATAATGTTACTCTGGAACATCTAGTCAATAAAGTTACTATGGAACATTAATCACTAATGTTACTCTGGAACATCTAGTCAATAAAGTTACTATGGAACATTAATCACTAATGTTACTCTGGAACATCTAGTCAATAAAGTTACTATGGAACATTAATCACTAATGTTACTCTGGAACATCTAGTCAATAAAGTTACTATGGAACATTAATCACTAATGTTACTCTGGAACATCTAGTCAATAATGTTACTATGGAACATCTAGTCAATAAAGTTACTATGGAACATTAATCACTAATGTTACTCTGGCACATCTAGTCAATAAAGTTACTATGGAACATTAATCACTAATGTTACTCTGGAACATCTAGTCAATAAAGTTACTATGGAACATTAATCACTAATGTTACTCTGGAACATCTAGTCAATAAAGTTACTATGGAACATTAATCACTAATGTTACTCTGGAACATCAGGTCAATAATGTTACTCTGGAACATCTAGTCAATAAAGTTACTATGGAACATTAATCACTAATGTTACTCTGGAACATCTAGTCAATAAAGTTACTATGGAACATTAATCACTAATGTTACTCTGGAACATCTAGTCAATAAAGTTACTATGGAACATTAATCACTAATGTTACTCTGGAACATCTAGTCAATAAAGTTACTATGGAACATTAATCACTAATGTTACACTGGAACATCTAGTCAATAATGTTACTATGGAACATCTAGTCAATAAAGTTACTATGGAACATTAATCACTAAAGTTACTATGGAACATCTAGTCAATAAAGTTACTATGGAACATTAATCACTAATGTTACTCTGGAACATCTAGTCAATAAAGTTACTATGGAACATTAATCACTAATGTTACACTGGAACATCTAGTCAATAATGTTACTATGGAACATCTAGTCAATAAAGTTACTATGGAACATTAATCACTAATGTTACTCTGGAACATCTAGTCAATAAAGTTACTATGGAACATTAATCACTAATGTTACTCTGGAACATCTAGTCAATAAAGTTACTATGGAAACGTATTGAATGTATATTACTGCAATTAAAGCAGGCAACATGATGGACAGGAGGACAGGGCAGGAGGACAGGGCAGGAGGACAGGGCAGGAGGACTGGGCAGGAGGACAGGGCAGGAGAACAGGGCAGGAGGATATGGCAGGAGGACAGGGCAGGAGGACAGGGCAGGAGGACAGGGCAGGAGGATATGGCAGGAGGACAGGGCAGGAGGACAGGGCAGGAGGACAGCCCCATTAGTTTCCTGTAATAAGCTGCCAGAGGCCTCCCTCCAGATGACAGAACTCCAGAGAGAGACCAGACATTCTCTCCATCTCTCTATGTCTGGAAGGATTACACTACAGAATACAATACAGTGCAGGGTGTTTGTGTGTGTGTGTGTCCACCCCCTGCCCCACCCTCCACCCTCCTCCACCCTCCCCCAACCTCCTCCACCCTCCTCCAACCTGCCCCATCCTCCTCACCCCTCCACCACCCCCCTCCACCCTCTTCTGTCTATCTGTTCATTTAGTTGTCCTCTACCATGATAACCCAGTCCAGCCCTGCTCAGTGATTTAATAACCCAGTCCAGTCCAGTCCTGCTCAGTGATTTGATTGAATAACCCAGTCCAGTCCAGTCCTGCTCAGTGATTTGATTGAATAACTCAGTCCAGTCCAGCCCTGCTCAGTGATTTGAATGCCCAGTCCAGCCCCCCTGCTCAGTGATTTGAATACCCAGTCCAGCCCCCCTGCTCAGTGATTTGAATACCCAGTCCAGCCCCCCTGCTCAGTGATTTGAATACCCAGTCCAGCCCCCCTGCTCAGTGATTTGATAACCCAGTCCAGTCCTGCTCAGTGATTTGAATACCCAGTCCAGTCCTGCTCAGTGATTTGATAACCCAGTCCAGTCCTGCTCAGTGATTTGATAACCCAGTCCAGTCCTGCTCAATGATTTGATAACCCAGTCCAGTCCTGCTCAGTGATTTGATAACCCAGTCCAGTCCTGCTCAGTGATTTGATAACCCAGTCCAGCCCTGCTCAGGGATTTGATTTAATAACCCAGTTCAGCCCTGCTCAGTGATTTAATAAGCCAGTCCAGCCCTGCTCAGTGATTTGAATACCCAGTCCAGCCCTGCTCAATGATTGATTTGAATACCCAGGCCAGCCCTGCTCAGTGATTTTATCACCCAGTCCAGCCTTGCTCAGTGATTTGATCACCCAGTCCAGCACTGCTCAGTGATATAAATACCCAGTCCAGCCCTGCTCAGTGATTTGATCACCCAGTCCAGCCCTGCTCAGTGATTTGAATACCCAGTCCAGCCCTGCTCAGTGATTTGAATACCCAGTCCAGCCCAGCTCAGTGATTTGAATACCCAGTCCAGTCCTGCTCAGTGATTTGATAACCCAGTCCAGTCCTGCTCAGTGATTTGATAACCCAGTCCAGTCCTGCTCAGTGATTTGATAACCCAGTCCAGTCCTGCTCAGTGATTTGATAACCCAGTCCAGTCCTGCTCAGTGATTTGATAACCCAGTCCAGTCCTGCTCAGGGATTTGATTTAATAACCCAGTTCAGCCCTGCTCAGTGATTTAATAAGCCAGTCCAGCCCTGCTCAGTGATTTGAATACCCAGTCCAGCCCTGCTCAATGATTGATTTGAATACCCAGGCCAGCCCTGCTCAGTGATTTTATCACCCAGTCCAGCCTTGCTCAGTGATTTGATCACCCAGTCCAGCACTGCTCAGTGATTTGAATACCCAGTCCAGCCCAGCTCAGTGATTTGAATACCCAGTCCAGCCCTGCTCAGTGATTTGATCACCCAGTCCAGCCCTGCTCAGTGATTTAATAACCCAGTCCAGCCCTGCTCAGTGATTTGAATACCCAGTCCAGCCCTGCTCAGTGATTTGATAAGGCTAGATTGATTTGATGAGGCTAGAAACACTGTCACAACCAACAAATACACTATAATTGAGAAATTCAATAAGCATTTCTCTACGGCTGGCCATGCTTTCCACCTGGCTACCCCGGTCAACTGCGCGGCACCCTCCACAGCAACCCGCCCAAGCCCCCACCATTTCTCCTTCACTCATATCCAGATAGCTCATGTTCTGAAAGAGCTGCAAAATCTGGACCCCTACAAATCAGCCGGGCTAGACAATCTGGACCCTCTCTTTCTAAAATGATCTGCCGAAATTGTTGCAACCCCTGTTACTAGCCTTTTCAAGCTCTCTTTCGTATCGTCTGAGATCCTCAAAGATTGGAAGCTGCCGTGGTCATTCCCTTCTTCGAAGGGGGAGACACTCTAGACCCAAACTGTTACAGACATATATCTATCCTACCCTGCATCTCTAAGGTCTTCGAAAGCCAAGTTAACAAACAGATTAGTGACCATTTTGAATCAGATCATACCTTCTCTGCTATGCAATCTGGTTTCCGAGCTGGTCATGGGTGCGCCTCAGCCACGCTCAAGGTCCTTAACGATATCATAGCCGCCATCGATAAGAGACATTACTGTGCAGCTGTATGCATCGACTTGGCCAAGGCTTTCGACTCTGTCAAACACCACATTCTTATTGGCAGACTCAACAGCCTTGGTTTCTCAAATGATTGCCTCACCTGGTTCACCAACTACTTCTCTGATAGAGCTCAGTGTGTCAAATCGGAGGGCCTGTTGTCCGGACCTCTGGCAGTCTCTATGGGGGTGCCACAGGGTTCAATTCTCAGGCCGACTCTCTTCTCTGTATACATCAATGATGTCGATCTTGCTGCTGGTGATTATCTGATCCACCTCTACGCAGACGACACCATTCTGTATACTTATGGCCCTTCTTTGGACACTGTGTTAACTAACCTCCAGACGAGCTTCAATGCCATACAACTCTCCTTCCGTGGCCTCCAACTGCTCTTAAATGCAAATAAAACTAAATGCATGCTATTCAACCGATCATTGCCCGCACCTGCCCACCCATCCAGCATCACTACTCTGGACGGCTCTGACTTAGAATACGTGGATAACTACAAATACCTAGGTGTCTGGCTAGACTGTAAACTCTCCTTCCAGACTCACATTAAGCATCTCCAATCAAAAATTAAATCTAAAATCGGCTTCCTATTTCGCAACATAGCTTCCTTCACTCATGCTGCCAAACATACCCTTGTAAAACTGACCATCCTACCGATCCTTGACTTCGGCGATGTCATCTATAAAATAGCCTCAACACTCTACTGGATGTAGTCTATCACAGTTCCCTCCGTTTTGCCACCAAAGCCCCATACACTACTCACCACTGCGACCTGTACGCTCTCGTTGGCTGGCCCTCGCTTCATACTCGTCGCCAAACCCACTGGCTACAGGTTATCTACAAGTCTCTGCTAGGTAAAGCCCCGCCCTATCTCAGCTCGCTGGTCACCATAGCAGCACTCACTCGTAACACGCGCTCCAGCAGGTATATCTCACTGGTCACCCCCAAAGCCAATTCCTCCTTTGGTCACCTTTCCTTCGGGTTCTCTGCTGCCACTGACTGGAACGAACTGCAAAAATCACAGAAGCTGGAGATTCCCATCTCCCTCACTAGCTTTAAGAACCAGCTGTCAGAGCAGCTCACAGATCACTGCACCTGGTCATAGCCCATCTGTATACAGCCCATCTATCTACCTCATCCCCATACTGTATTTATTTATTTTGTGCCTTTAGCACCACAGTATCTCTACTTGCACATCCATATTTTGCTCATCTACCATTCCAGTGTTTAATTGCCATATTGTAATTACTTCGCCACCATGGCCTATTTTTTAAATATATTTTTTTATTTATCTGTTATTTTACCAGGTAAGTTGACTGAGAAAACGTTCTCATTTGCAGCAACGGCCTGGGGAATAGTTATAGGGGAGAGGAGGGGGATGAATGAGCCAATTGTAAACTGGGGATTATTAGGTGACCGTGATGGTTCAAGGGCCAGATTGGGAATTTAGCCAGGACACCAGGGTTCACACCCCTACTCTTACGATAAGTGCCATGGGATCTTTAATGACCTCAGAGAGTCAGGACACCCGTTTAACGTCCCACCCGAAAGACGGCACCCTACACAGGGCAGGTTCCCCAATCACTGCCCTGGGGCATTGGGATATTTTTTTAAATTTTAGACCAGAGGAAAGAGTACCTCCTACTGGCTCTCCAACACCACTTCCAGCAGCATCTGGTCTCCTATCCAGGGACT